>NW_027441476.1:420000-675000 GCF_964195595.1 Calonectris borealis | reverse complement strand
ACATAGCCCTTGTAAAACTTTCCATGCCATTCTCTGTAGTTCCTTTCCCATTCCCTGTACCTTGCCTTTTCAAATGGATCTCTAAAGTCAAGAGATCTGCCAGAGTAAGCTTTCAGCTCATATGGTGGAACTTCTCTGTATCTGTTAAAATACTCCCTTCCTCCTTCCCCTTGAGGTATAGTCTGTTTAGTGGGAGACTGGCCTCTAAATACTGGAGACCTTGACCGTGAATGGCATCTTCTGTATGGGGGTGACCTTGACCTTGAACACTGATAACCGTGTGACCTTGACCTAGAACGATAGTTACGCCTCTTCCCTTTGCCTCTTCTTGGATACGGCGGCGATCGCGAGTAGGAACGAGAATGGGAACGACTAAATGGTCGAGAGTAGGAGCGAGAGCGGGAAGAACCTGATCTTGATGTGGAGCAGGTAGACGAACTTGTGGAGTAAGGGGAAGCACTATAAGGAGACTTGGACCTGAAAAAAACCACAACACACAAGAAAAGAAATGAAGTTAATTCAAAACAGTCATTGTCCCCAATTTTTTTCCTCCCAAATTTGGTTTGGGTTTTTTCTCCTCTCCATACGCTTATGTCAAAGCTTCTTTCAGCTGCTGACATAATGCTACTGCAAATTGAGAAATTTGATAAAATTTTTCAATTCCATTTGTCTTGTTTTAGTTATGCATGTTTACTACCTGCAACGAAAAATTCTATTGGAAAAAACACTGTCATTTTTCCTTATGTCAGATGCACTTTAGTGTAACTGCAGTCCGATATGCTGTTGAAATACAAACATGAAAAACAAGGCAACTTCATTGAGCCAAATACTTCCTCCTCTTTAAGTCTCCGTTGTTCTCTGTAAAACTCCTCCCTAGATAAGGGAGGCCAATGGCATCCTGCCAACATAAGCATTTTTCTCCCTGCTTTCTGTTCATTAGAGACTACGCTCATTTCCTGATCCTCATACTTGCCTTCCACATCCTCACCCCCAACAGTTCATTCAGTCTTCTCTCCTTATACTCGGCTTTGCACCTGTGGATGGAGGCTGCCCACACTTGAAAGAGACTCCCATCTCCCGTGGGCCAAGCGCCCACTGCTCCTCTGCCACTCCTTGATACACTTAATACATCACACTTCTGATCTTCCAAGTACTGCACAGATATTAACTAACCTTCTCTGGAACTTCTTTTAACTTCTTCCACATACGCTTCCTATGTTGTTGCCTCATCATGAGGTATTTGGCCTGGTCCTGTCCCTGAATTGTTGTTTTCTTGCTGACTGACTTGGAGATATCAGACAACCTGTGGGATGGATCCTGGTTTTTCTTTTGATTTACCTTTAAGATTTTATAAACACAATGCACTCTTACAATCTATCTATAACAAACATATAGCGAAAGGAAGGACTAGCTTGACGCTGCAGTAATAGGTAAAACAGCCTCCTCTCTCTCCAACTGAGAGAAAGCGTCTTGGCTATGTGAGATGACTAAATTGAAGAAATGCAAAATTGTCATAAAAGAACAGTGTTGACTTTTCCAACCATTTGCTCATTCAGTATCAACTAAGTTGTTAAAAAAAAAATGTTGGAGGCTGATTCCTATTGGGAAATCAATTTCTTCAGCCCTATTCAGCCAGTAATGGAAAAGGTGGCTTTCCATCTGATCCTTTAATTATCTTTAATTTTTATAGGTAATTATGGTTTCCTCAAAAAGCGTTCATTTTTCAGAGTCCTGTTTTCAGTCATGTACCGGAGTTTTATTTTAAATAGCCTTAGTGGAAGCACAGATGCCCTTTGTAAAAGCCAATTCAAATGAAGCCATTTAAAAATTAATTACCACTTGGATTCTCCACAACTGTCTGTGCATACTTGCTTCATTATAAATCAGCTGTTGTATAAGTTATGCGTTATACAGCCTCTTTTAACAGGTGACAAGGAGTCATCTATTGAATTTCTGTAGAATACTTACACTTCCCAGCCTGGTCTGCCACCTGCTGAGCGAACTGGACTGGCTCTCATTGGATGACCTTTTGGAGTGGGGAGAGGAAAAAGAAAGAAATCCCATTCAGTTCCTCTGAAGGTAATTTTTTTAAAGAAATTCTGAAGTTACAGTTACTTACCAGTTGTGGGTATTGCTTGTCCTTGGGGGCCCAGAAGACTTGGTAATGCTGGTTGTCTTTGTACGGGAACCTGATAGACATCTCAAAAAACCATTAGTAGGCTTGAGTTCTGAAGGTTTGAACCAACTCTCCCGTGGAGAAGAATGTGGATTAAATGCCGAACTATCTGTTTGTTGCAGACCACAGTAAGTCACCAGAGTTGGCTATATCATTTTCTATGAGAGAAATGAATCCCACCTCTCCTTTGCCAGAGGGTAAATGTAAATTGCAGGCTCAGGGTAAAGTTAGTCTCCGAGTAACTACGTTTTATAAATGGAAGAAGTCTATGTTACAGCTCCTACAAAACGAGATCCATGACAGAAACACAGAAGTGCTACCAAGTGCATTTTAAAACAGCCACTCGTGTCAGCACACAGCAGTATTTTCTTAGTTTATAGCAACAGGAAAACTTCAGTCTGTTTCACACATGGGATTTGATAAAAGTCAGAGGGGGCGGAAATCTCAGTCCAACAGCTACTTGTTAAATTTTGCAAGAAGCCTTTGAAACATAAACCAAAAGCAAAACGAGCTTTCAGAGAGAACGACTCCACTGCAAACACTACTGACATGTTTTGCAGAAATACAGATTCTTAGCATACCACACGTTTAACCAACTTCCAGGGGCAGGAACAGTAGGACCACCCTATTTTAATATTCAAAAGTATCACAGATTCTATGGTTAAGCACAATGACAGTGCTTCCTGCCCCGTAATTACAGATGCTGGCCAACTTGGTTGCATAGCCACTCAGACATGCACGCATGGTTTCTCTCGCTCACTTTTTGGCCAGTCCAATTAATTCCATACTTACGCATTAATAGTTGGTATTGCGTATTTTCCAGTGTTGGTCAGCATAGCACCCTTTGTATTGGGGTCTTTCACCTCCATCATGAAACTCCTTGGAATTCCTGTGCTCTTTAATTCTGGGAACAGGCTCAACATTTTTGTCCTGTTAAGAAAAGAAATGCAGACATATCTCCTTTTAAGACCCACACTTAAAATGACATTTCAATGATTATTTTAAGCAGCAAAAGCCTTTAATCCTCTCCTTTTACCTAGCATAAGGGTTGCTCGACTAAAATACTTATTTTCCTAAATGAATATAGCCAGGATGTTCCAAAGGCCTGAGCAGTGTTTTGAACTCATTCCATTCTTTGGCTTAAGTTCAGGTTCTTTAAGGGTGAAATATCCCTTAGCTCACCATCCACTCAGAAAAGAGATACAAACCCGCTCCTCCTCCAAAGCGCAATTCAGAGCACAAATATTCAATAGATGGGGTCAACAGAAACATCTTGGTTTTACATGAAATACTAAAAACTGTGAACTGTCATTAAACAGAGTTAAAACCAGAAACATTTCCAGTAATATTGAAATATATAAAAATATGCATGAAAGTTCACAGAGCAAGATCTGTGGACATACTTAATGTCTATGACCTAGAAAAAAGAAAAGTTTACATTTATAATGCCAGGTTTCCCTTGGATTTTGAAGGGCTTGGCAACATTGCCATATGAACCTCTGTCTTTCACCCCAAGAGAAACAATTCTTAATATGAGTATTCATGGATTTGTTACGTAACTGCCAAGGTAAAAAAATGAAAAGCTAAGGAACACCAGAGGTCCCCCACAGTCTTACCCCATTTGTTGGGCAGTTCTTTATAGAGTCGCCAGGTTTTCCGCAACGAAAGCAAGCAGATGATGGTGGAGGTGGACCCCAGGGTTTCTTCATGTAACTAAAAGGGTTTGGGGCAAAGAAGAAAAAGGTATGCACGTGTCTCTCTCGTTAAAACAAACTTCTCTACAATTTTTCCATAATCTTCAAAGAACAGATTTGACATTATCAACACTTACTTGATTGGATCATATTCCTGGCAAGACTGTAGCATCATAGCCTTTATTTTATCTTCTTCGGAAGCACTGGCTTCAGCCAGATTGGCAGTCTGTTTAACAGGTAATTATTTGACACATACATTAGAAACACATTTAAGCCCACACTGCCAAAGAGAACACCACTCACCCAACCCTGTAAAGAGCAGCACAACGCCAGCTGAGGTTGCATGAAAACAGCTGCTTATATGAAACAGAGTTGTCCAAAAGATGTTCTGGGGAGTCCTTACATCATTACAGGCTGTTTATGTGCCTGTTAACCTACTTGAAAAGAGCATTCCTGGCCACTCAAAACCTTAGGCTCTTCATGTTCCCCCCCACGAACTTCTTCATAGGAAGCAATTTAACTACAATAAGCAAAACCTGCAGTTTTTTCCAGTTGACCGTGTCCTTTTAACATACAAATTGTAATATAAACGTTATGCAGAACTGGATCTTCAAATTATTGAAGGCAGCTGATTTTTTTAAAGTAGTATTTGTTCAAATGTTTTTATTACACGCTAGTACAGATACAAGCAGGGTCTAAGGGAGTGACTGTAAATGATTTGGACCCTCAAGCACCTATCATTCAGATCAACCACTCATGGTTTTGGTTTTAGATGCATTCATTCACAAAAGCAACCAGCTTGTTTCAGCATTTTGTTAAAGGGCTGTTTCATATACACAGCTTTTTCTCAACTGTAACATAATCCAGATCGACATCTATGAAATCATTTCCATTAACATTTACAGAAGACTTTACAGATACTTGACTAATTTGTTTGAACCCAAGCCGTTTACAAAACACATCCAAAACCCACAAGACATTACTAGGAATAGACCAAAATTCAATATGGCATTTAATGCATAATAAAACAGAAAACTTTTTACAACACATTGCCTCCATGCTAAGCCAGTCTGCACTGAGGAGGTTAGAGTAAGGAACCGTTTGGAGCTGCTTTATCTTATGTTCCTCTATTTTTCTGAAATACTTACATTTTCTCAAAAGCTTAAATGTGTACACCACTTGGACAGTTTTTCACATTTTAGAGTAAAACTTCACCTGAGTTTACAGAACCAAGGACATGTTTAGGGACAGCGCTAACAGAGACCAATTTCTCCTGGTGGCTACCTTCCAAACTATTTTTTTTTTCTTACCAAATGTCCACAATTTAATTTCTGCAGTGAGAGAGGGAAGAAGTTACCAGTGGGAAGAGATTTTTCTTTCTGGGAAAGGAACTCCAGCCTTTATTTTCAGAAGAAAGAACTAGCTCCTCTGCATTAGGCCCTGCCTTCTCTAATCTTTGTAACTTTAAAGACTAGTAATTTCATTGGCTAGCACTACGCCTTTTCACAAAGTGCAATCCCTAGTGCTTTCCCAGACAAAGTTACATGTTGTTGAGCAAAAAATGCAAGCAGTTCCATAGCAAAACATGGCATTACAACAGTTTCAGAAGGTCACGTTTGCTAATATGCCACACATACGCGTCAGTGTTTTCCTGTAAACAATTAGGTGCATTTACACAATTTACACAGTATGCGATCAAACAAATTAGATTGTGTTGTCCACTGTATATATACTACAGTGTATGAAATTGTGCAGCATTCAAAGCATGGATCTATAACTGTAGTGCCTAGAAATTCAAAAATAGCCATGCAGTTGTCCGTGTTCCAGAAACGCTTCTATTTTGGCTCTTGCAACCCCCCCTGAAATGTCCGTCACTTACAGCCAATTAAATTCTTCTGTGAAAATTGTGTTAGTTTCCAATGCAAAATGAACGAAAAGTATGAAAAACGGTAAACAGCTTCTGAAGTGCTTCTTCTTTGTGTCTTGAAGATGAGTAATACTGCAACATTACGTTGCGGCTGATAAGGTCCTCCCCCTTCTATCTTCCCAAGCTGGCAACTACTCTTTACCAGGATAGTATCAAAATATACACACATTTTAAAGTTAAAAGAAATACTTTAAATTATTAAAAATTAAATTAAAGGTTTGTTCACATGACAACAGTTATCCAGCTATAGATCACAGTATAAGATTTAAAAATACAAAGCAAACACTTTTTTTTTAAGAATATATATGTACCTTAGTCAGCTGGGCCAGAGAAATAGATGCAGAAGAGTCATCAATCTGTTCACAAAAAATTAAACTCATATTCAAGTTCTACAATCAAAAACAGAGCAATAGTTAACCTCTACTGTAGTCTGACAGTCTGCACTATATCCTCCGAGTGTCACTGAAAGAGCCATTTCCAACCTAGTGTAGTTGGTATTTGTTCGAAACAAAGTCCAAACCTGTGACAGCTTAAGAGTGCCTATGTGGTTAAGGAGAAGAAGCTAAACTAACCAAACCCGCTGGAGATCAACTTATTGCTCCAGAATATCTCAGAGAGGGACCCTTGTCAAATGCTCACAGCTGCTTAAAAGTCGAAGGGGTAAGGAAGCTATCAATTTTCAGCTAAAAAGGATTTTAAAAAAATATTTATTTGAGAAGGAAGCATCACTACAGGAAACTTCTTTTCAGTGTGGTTTGTAAACTAATCAGCCAAGTATTTCCTTGTGTTACTTATTTCTGTTTTAGCAGCAGAACGACAGTGTCTTCAAACCTGAAGAAAAACGCTGCCCCTTTTCCAAATGTAAATTCAAAGTGGCAGTATCCTAAAGAAAAGCTTAGCCTTTGGGAAATTAAAGCAGCATCCAGCCCTGAAGTCACCCAGATCCAAAAATGTACTGCAGGCGGAGGTTAAGAAAAATGACAGGGATTTTACCCTTTACAAATGCACCCGGCTCTAACCTTGTGCCAAAATTTGTACACTGGGTTTTACGTATTTTCATTTGCAGACAAACTATTAAACTAAACTGCTTCGTCTGATAAAGCGGAAAGGTCAAATGTAGAACTTTAGAATACCACTTTGTGTAGCAACGATATTTAAATTCACAGCAATCTATTAAAGACAGTTACGCACTCAGAGGGGCCCAAACAATATCACTTCAATTATACAGTTTCAGGAACAAATACCCAAGTCTTTAAGGACATGAAAAGGAAGCATTTAGCTGCACAGAACTGTCCTCAAAACGTGTGGGACGTGTTGGTTTTGGTATTTGTTTGAACCCCCAAGTCAAAAGTAAGAAACAGTACCAAGTTTAACAATAATGGTTTCTCAGTGGTTTTTGATAACGTTTTCAAAAACCATGTTCAGTTGTGCAAACCTCGAACCTACGTGATCTAAAAACGATTGTACATTATCTGTACAACACAAAGTCATTCAGGAAATAGTCTAGCATATCCAGTATGAAATACTATGCATTACTAGGCACAAACACCAATATTCACATGAGATAGAACTGTGCCAATGATGGCATTACTCCGTTTCTACTATGCTGAATCAAATACATTGTATTTACAACATATGCTATGTTTTACTGGAAAATCTATTCAGTTAATGTTTGGAAAATTAATCCAAGGCTACCTTAAGTGCAGCGTGCAGCAAAAAGTGTGAGATTGTGTTTTTACATACTGCTTTTGATGTTCCACTTACTGGCTCAGTTTGACTTCTAGAAGAAGAAATAAAGGTGATCAGAACTTCAAATACAGCACTTGTACCAAAAACAGAAAGCACTGAAAACAGATTATAAAACCTGAACGTCAAAACTTTATGTTCTGATAGTCTAGTGAATGTGGAAATTTATTCATATACATAAACCGTTCTCTCTTGGTACATTCAGTGCAACTAAAAAAACCCCCCAGAATCCCATTTCTACTTTGTCACAAATTACTCTAAGGCTTACAGATATAGAACACAACAGTGCAAGGGGAAGTCCTCAGATAGTTTGTCTCTGCTACGTAAGTATCAAAACCAGGAAGTCTGTACTACAGTTTTGTGTTCATAAATAATCAACCATCAAAATACGAAGGTAACTTTAGCCAATCTGTGTATCGCTAGTATTACAAATAGGTACCAGATAGAGTCCTTTAGTTTCTAAGAAAGAACAGCGATAGTCTAGACACTTCCAAGTGCACGTTTACTTAAGTGAAAAAAATCAGTCATCTGACAAATAACAACAATGTCAGCAGCATCATCTTTAGAACAGTGTTTCTCTGTGGAAGCCCAAGCACTGTGTTCAGATATCTTAGCCATGAAAGTGCCAAAACACTAAATGTGTTACATATGCTGTATGGACTAAAAACAGTAGTAGAAATGTCACCTGAAAGCAGGTCCTAGGCCTTTGTGCGATTTAGGAGACCTGTGACAGAAAAAAAAGGTCTTGGTTGCCAGAATTTGCTTCAAGATAATCTTGAAAATGCTACGATATTTTAGGAAATATTTATTAAATTTGAAAACTTGCTGAGATTCCACATACTCATTGATCTGTATCTGCACGCTACTCGTCATGAATCAGCCATGCAACCATTGATATCGTTAACAAACAATTCACACATCATCCAAAGTGTCCCATGAGCAGAGGCAATTCAAAGGCTGCTGTGCAATTGGTGTACAAATAGAAAGGCGCATGCTCCCTGCCACTGCTAGAACACCACCAGGCTCGCAATGACAGCCACGTACCTCCTGAAGTTGAGGAAGGACAAGGACATCCTTTAGATTACCACAGCATGGATTCTTCATACATTTACCTTCAAGAGCGTACTAAAAGGAGAGTAACGCATTTTTGAAGGCCTCTCCACCATTACAGCATACATTCATCATTCCCAAACATTCACCACTCTACCAGTTGTTTCTGCAATGTTCACAGCTGAAAGACTAGAAAGCTAATCTGCCTGGTTAATTTTCAACGCTAGAACAGCAGTGCCGTTCCTTCCTTATCCCCTTATACATACAGGTATGTATTTGACCTTTGATGCTAGCAGCATCTATCCTCTCATTTTAGGGCAGCATTACAATACCAGGAGAGGGTGCCCGAAACAGAGGATGCACTGACAAGACAGCACTAAGCAGACATGTTTAAATTAACCCCCAAAACAAGGCCACGTTTATGAGCACAGTGCTGCGGTGTCCAGAATTACTAGAGAGTGCCTGAAAACACTGCAACAACTACTGCAGGAATACGCCCAAAGTTGAGATGCAGAGCCACATAAATTCAGGGTTTTTTGCTTGCAGATGCCTCGTGGGTACCGGGAGGCTGCTGTACTCTTTGTTCGAGACACAGTGTAACTCATCCGTCTACTTGATTTATTGAGAACCAACATTAGAAAGACATGGCAAAACCACAAGCTAATAATACCTACTAATTGTGGTGGAGAGACCTATCTTTAAGGCGGCTGGAAAACATGACCGTTCAAACAATGCTAATGTAGCTGATATAGAACTGGACGGTATGAATACATAAATGACAGCAGTAATCCTCTAGTCAGCATTGCGTTGGAATAGCTGTAATTTTAATCAATACACCCGATTCTCTGTCCTCCGTAAATCTTAGGAATACAGAACCAAAACCCGGAGCACAGATACCAGCTTAGGGTAAAAACAGACGTAGCAAGATAACTAGTAACATTTGGTAATGTGCTAAACTGCTTACTGAGTTTCAAGTTGGAAAGGATTAACTATTCCTTCATCGTACTTGCACAAAAGGCAATACACTTTAGGATATTGTTCTTTTTCTCTTGCCTGAAACGGACATTGTCTTGAGGAAACGCATAGGAATCGCTTACGAATGGAACTTCTTGTTTGCATCGTTCGCCAACTGGTAAACGTTGGTCTTTCCTCTATAGCTAGTATGCAAAAAACCCAGATTCGGGGCGTAAGAATACCTGCCATATCCCCCCCAAATGCCAGAAACAGTCAGGAATCAGGGCATTCTCATCTGTGTATTCCGAAAACAACACAAATACAGAGAAAAACATCAGTCAATTTGTAAGAATGCATGTTCATATGTAATTACGTAGCACTTTGCAGAATCCCTTTACAGATACAAAAGCAAAATTTTATATGTAACATCACGCTTTTATCGTCTCAACACACTAACAGTATATTTCAAGAAATCTTGGGGTTTGAGAATCAAACACAAGCAGCAAAATCTTTTTCCTTTTTTTAAAACAGTTTGAATGCCAACAGCAAAATGGACTCAAAGGTCACTAAAGGAGAGTCTGCTAATGCACGAGGTTCTTTCCTGACCTAGCTTAAAGTTGCTTTTGCTTCCGTTAGGCTACAAAACCCATAGATCTTTGGAGAAAAACAAACCGCAGCAAAGTCTCCCCTGCCTAAACCAGATTCTAAAGTCTGACTAGCTTGCCCTGCCACCAAACAGGCACTTAGCTAAAGCACGAGAACTCTGCGCCATTGCTTTCATAGCTGTTAACTAAAAACCAGTCACCTGTGCTGCCAGTGCTCAAGCCTGACAGAACACAGAAGAGAGCCTGCCGCCTCTGCCTGTTTCTTGGAGCTTAATCCATCAACAACCACACTTCTCAGCTGCTCAGGGCTTTACGTTTAAATGGAAACAGAACTGGCAGTACTAGAATTTGGATCACAGACATTTTGGGGTTTTTTTGAGCTTGCTTTCACAAGTAGGGCAGAATTGGCTCAAACTCAAGTGGTATCTCCCCTCTTAAGCTAATCATCTAGTTTGAATTAACCAAAGGGACGTGAATTCGTTCGATCGATTCCCTTTTTGCAGAGCAGAGAGGCCCAAACGAAATTACTTAGGAAGACAGCCTTGAAAAGCCTTTCAGGAACAGCGTGTGCCTGAAGCTCTCCATGCTTTGCCTTGGCTTACACCCTGTTAGTCTTCTGAAGAGGAGGAAAGCCTTCTGACCTTTTACATCAGGCCCAAACAAAAAAACCAACTACCTGAGACACTTGGACTGAGTAAGCTTAAAATGCAAAGATCTCTCCATGAGAATGCTTTTTCTATTGTACTTACACAAGCTGGATAGGACTGAATATTTTAAAGCACTATCAGCAGGCATCCCCTGTAATCTGCCTACAGTTTTAAATATTCAAAGCCCTTACCTTTGCAGAGCGAATCAGAACAATGGTCTGAAAACCAAAGATACTGTATACCTCGTCAAGCCCTGTCGGGTGGCATCCCTAAGACCCCTAACGTTGTGCTGTTAAGGCTCTTCACAGACACTCTCCTGAAAATAGTTTAAGTATCTGTAGATAAACAGCAAGCTTTAGGTCCAACCACTTGAAAGGCTAGGGCTGAAGTTACAGTTACCGCAGTGTACATACTACTCTGTTTAAGTTTTAACACATGAAACAGGAAGAGGAAAAAAAACACTAGTACACATTTTAAAGAAAAGCCTGTTGTAAGAGTGTCACAGAACCACAGGGGGGGGGGGGGAAAAAAGAAATGTAATGTTTAAGGAATGAAAACACTTTACAAGTCTTTTTATTTCTGAAAAGTCACATCCCAACGTCTTTAATCACATTCAAACTTATCGAGATGGCAGATTACCAAACTGAAATATCCTACTAAGTAATACGAAACCATTATCATCTCTAAGAATCAAGCACCATTTGTTAGATTTAAAAGAATTTATGATGTCTCTAAGAACATTTCTTATGTATATCCACCATAAATGTTCTGCCATAAAACTTCAGTACTGTCCTGATACGGTTAACATGTAGTACAGGAAAAAAAACCACCATTAGAAACGAATGATGAAATGATGCTCGATAGCATCTGAATGACCATGTCTTTGGTGTGGAAAAGAAGTTATATTAACAAGAAATTCCAAAGTATAGTTTAGATACGGAGAACACTCATGCGCAAGACGGCTTTCAAGGGTCTGCACAGATTTTAACTCACAGATACGCTCCTGATCCAAAATGTTGCTAGTGGGCAGTTTCTGCAACAGCCGCAAAACCCATTTTCCAATGCAGTGGAGTAAAACAAGTTGAAGTCAAAATTAAGTCACAAAATTCACCAAATCCACGTGGTTTCTTTTCTTCAAATTAGCCATCTCTTTTATTATTTCTATCACTTTCAGCTTTCTCCACCACATTTCAAAGAAATCTGGCAAGTTGGTTATTACAAGATATGCTCCCACATTTCCTTCTCATTTTACCTAGAAGAATTCCAGGAAACCAAAGCTTTTGTAAGCACCGTGTGTCACACATCAACCACGTACTCTTCTACGCCTAGCTCCATGTCTACAACACAGATCTGAAGGTAGTTGTCAGAACAGCAACTACAGAAGAACAGCTCTGTGAGGCCCCCAACACAAGTCACAGCTACCGATGGTGACCGAATCGCATTATGGCTTCCCACCCCACTTAATGACCAGCGCCGCTTGCCCTCCCGGTCCCGCCGCACGCTGGCGGGATGGGCCCCAGCCTGACTCACGCTACGTGGGGATGACCCACAAAGAGCAGAGCGTGGCTCCCACAGGCCACGGCCGACGCAGGGTGGTCTGCACCTTCTTTGATCTGGGCGTTGGTGATCTGCAGGTCGCAGCTGGCCGCCTTCAGCTCCTCGCGGCCCATCATCTGGTGCTTGAGGTCACACAGGGAGATGTGGAGGCCGTTGAAGGTGACCATGTCATGGTTCAGCTTGGAGGAGAACTTGTAGTGGACGCACGACATGGTTGGGGCCAGGAGGTGCCTGCTCCGTGATGGCGTCTACCGCGGGAGACAGCGTCGCGGCCGCTGTGCCAGGTGAGGGCCCGCGGCGGTTCCTCCTCCACCGAGGAGGCCAGGGCAAGCAGCGCGGGCTGAGCTCGAGCGGGCCGACGGCGCTCAGAGGCTGCGGCGCTCCGCCATGGCCTTCCTGGCCGACAACCGCACGGGCCGCTGCGAGCGTGTCACTGTGCACACGCAACGGCACACTGCACCCCCCCCCCCCGCGCCTCACGTGACCCAGCGCATTATGACAAAAGGCCCGCGTCACGTGGGCGTGGCGGCCCCGCGCTCTTCATCCTAACACCAAGCGCCCCCGAGGGGAGGGGGGGCCCGTCAGCCCCGGGCCTGTCACCACCCCGGGCCGCTGGTCTCCCTGCTGTCCCCTGGCCTGTCACCACCCGGTGTCCTGCCACCCCCCAGGCCTGTCACTGCCTGGTGTCCCTCCTGTCACCCCCCAGGCCTGTCCCTGCCCAGTGTCCCTCCTGTCACCCCCCTAGGCCGTCACCACCTGGTGTCCCTCCTGTCACCCCCCAGGCCTGTCACTGCCCGGTGTCCCTCCTGTCAACCCCCGGGCCCATCAGCGCCTGGTGTCCTGTCACCCCCCAGGCTGTCACCACCTGGTGTCCCTCCTGTCACCCCCCAGGCTGTCACCACCTGGTGTCCCCTCCTGTCAGCAGCCAGCCAGGGCAAGACAGCCTGGGGCAGATGAAGCGGGCTTGGCCGTGTGGCGCTCGGCTGCCCGCGGTGCAGGGCTGGCAAAGGGAGGGGACATCTCAGGGTGCTTGAGTGTATCTTGTGGCATTCATGGAAAGTTCAGTCAAAGAAGCCAATGACCATTTATGTTTATGGCCACAGACCAGTCCCCTGCCCCCATTTTTTAACTCCTCCCTCTCTGCCTTTAGCCCATCACTATTTTTTGCTTTCTCTTTCTCTGCCTCTCTCCCTGTCTGTAGTTTCTAATTCCTCCCTGTCTGTCCTATAGCCTGCTGCTATTTTTCCCTTTCTCTCCATCGCTTTCTCCTGCTCCCTCTCCTTCTCGTTTTTCTATCGCCGTGTCCTGCTTCCTGGCCTTATCTTAATGTTAGGGTTAGGGGCTAGGGTTAGGGTTAGGCTTAGGGTATCGTTAGGGCTAGGGTTAGGGTCGGGGTTAGGATTATGGTTCGGGTTTAGGGTTAGGGATAGGCTTAGGGTTTCGTTTTAGGGTTAGGCTTAGGGCTTAGGGCTTAGAAGTAAAACTGTCCCAAGCACTTACGCCTCCATCAAGGACCACATGCCCTGAGGCTTGTGATGACTGTTGGATGGCTTTCCCTCCCCCCAATGGAAACACCTCTCAGTTCTCTGTGCTCACACCAGGGAAGGAAAGGCAATACACCCCCATATCTAAAGGCATGGCACTCCAAGCAAAGGTAACGTTTCGTTTCTTTAGATGAACTGCCTGGCCAGTTACAACACCTGCTTATACTGACTTCATCCACCCTTACCCGCAAAAAATTGTGACAGGCTGCGTCAGCGTGGAGAGTCAGGTGAACTTTGACGCGCACACTGCTACCATAGGACTGGATTTTTAACCTATTTACATTTATCCGTCGCTTTGAAGCTGCCCAAGGGTCAGCATGCCCTTGCTACTGGAGGTTCTTGCTCTGTGCAGGCACTAAGGAAGACATTTCTGGTGACAGATTATTTCTAACGGGTAAAGCACAGCAGAACACACTGTTTATGAGCTGCTGAGAATCGTCCCCCAGGCATAGCAGGAACAACGGCAAAGCTTGTATATTTAAGATGCATTTGAGTTACATTACCATTAAAATACACCACCACCACACAGTGCTCTAGACGGAAGGCTGACATCAGTGTACAAGGACAGTCCCTTCTGGACATCTCGCTCCTGGGTAGAAATCCTAGAGACTTCCTTTAAGGACAGAAATCCAAAGAGCTACAATAAGCCTTTTAAATTCAGCACAGCAAACAAAAAGCAAACAAACAAAAAATGACAGGAAACCCCTGAGGCACTGATGAGGAACACAAGGTCTCCCCTTGAGTCCACTACCCCTCACAAGACTTACTCAAAATTACTCAGTTGCTTACTCAAAAGCAATAACCAACAAGCCATGTACCCTTGGGGAAGCCCTTGTCCTTCTGTGCCGCTGGTGGCATCCCACCATTTCTTTGGGAGTCCACACAAATTCAGAAGTACACTTAGTCCTCCGGCAGTCATTACCTATGGACCCGAACTCCTCCCACACCCCAGAAGTGGCTGTCGGTCGTCTGGCAGTCATTCTCCACAAACTGCAAGCCCTCCATACCTAACCACCTCCCTAGTGACTCAGTGGAAATGAGCTGGACCACAAGAGAAGTGACACTGCCCGGCCCGGTCACACAGATTAGACCACAAACGGTGGTTACAAGACAGAAAATGCAACACAAACCACAAGGACAGCAAAAAAACAAGCAGAAGACACGTCACACAAAAACCAAAGACCCCTATCCAAACCCTAAAAATGCAAGCAAGCTACAAAAGGACTTTCCAAAAAAAAGACCACCCAGAACACAACATAAGGCAAAACCAACCCAACCCCAGGAACCCAGCGCTTGCAAACCCAGATCCTGACCATAACAATAACATGCTTTAATCCTAAGTCGCGTAAACTCCCATAACCCTCAAACCCCATAACCCTAGCACGCTGGAACCCTAGCGCCCCATATCCCTAGCACATTGTAGCCCCAAGATATCAAAACATTGAACACAAACTCCCTGGAGGTCTCTCTCTTCAGGTGGCCCCAGATCTCAGACACCACAACTCTGAAGTGGGGGTGCCCACCGTGCCCAAGTGGAAGATCCACCAGGACAGCACCAGCATCCATCTTCACATCATCCGTCACGCCCTGAAAAAGTGCCCAGGCTGGACACTCCTGGGGAGAAAGGCGGAGGCACTCGGAGACTTTGAACCGGCCAGCCATGGCCACACGGCTTCAGCTCATCATGTCTGTGTCAGAGCCACCAGGCAGGTGACCCCGTCCCCCCTGCGAAGACCCCTTGGGGTAGCCGTACCCAGCACCAGCTGGCTGGATACGGCCTTTGCTCTCTGGGGAGGTGCTCCCTGGGCGCAGGGTCTCTCACGGGGGAACTCACAGCTCACCTGGGCTGCTCTGCGGCCACCGGACGCCTTTGCTGTCAGGTGGCTCTCAGCACCTCTCTGCCAACGGCTGTCACCTCCCTGCGGGACGCTCTCCAGCGCACGGTCCGTCTCCACTGGGTCTCCCTGGGGACAAAGATCAGAAGGGAGGGATGGGGTTTGCTCTGTCCCCGTTCCCAGGGTGCTTCAGGAGAGACCTGCCACCCCCAAATGAGCTGTCTGACGTGGACACCACAGACCAGCTGCAGACGTGGGTCAGCACGGTGGCGGGGAGAGGGCAAGATGTCCTGCGGAGCCCCCGGCGCTGGCAGAAAGCAGAGCTGGAGACAACGGGGAGAAGCCCCAGGCAGCCGGCAGCTGGCGGTGGGGCCTGGCAGGGAGCAGCGCCCGCAGAAATGCCCGGCTCCTGGAGCCTCGGCCCCAGGGCTGCAGCCTCGGCACCTCCTGGGGCTTCGCTGGGAAAAACCAGGCAGGGGTGACCCTGACAGCCCGCACACGTACCTGGCCCCGGGATCTGGCAGCCTGTCCCTGTGCCCATCGCTGCCACGGCATCCAGGAAGCAGCGCCCCAGCCCTGGCGTGGCCCTGAGCCGCCTCTCAGGCCAGGCAGCAGGAAGCCGCGCCCCATGGCATGCTGGGAGCTGTAGGCCCGGGGCACGGGCTGCCGGGTGGCCATGTTGGTTCCCGGGGCATGCCGGGAGCTGTAGGCCTGGGGCACGGGGCTGCTGGGCGGCCATGTTGGTCTTGGGAGGTGCGGGCTCTGCTCCAGCTGCGGCCCAGCTGAGGTGAGGACAGGCACGCAGGTGGAGCTACCGAAGAGGAAGGGAGGAGAGGACAGACGGACAGAGAAAGAAGTGCTTGAACTGTAACATTTGCCTGGCAGTGCCGAGAGCGGGAGCTGCAGTGAGTCCCAGCCCCTCGGGGCCGTGTCACCCCTCTTCTGCATCGCAGTCCCTCCCAGCCCCCCCCTCCCATTTCCCTCTGTGTCATTTTTTTCACTTCCCCATACCTCTCTTCTTCTATTGCTGTGTTCTGCTCCCCGTCCTCTCTTCTCCAAGTCCCTCTTTCCCTGTCGCTCTACCCGCCCCTGTCTTTTTCTTGCTGCCCCTCCCTCCTGCTCCCTGTCCCTCTTTTTGCCTTCCTCTGTCTCTGCCCTGCAGCACATTGCTGTTGTTTCTTCTCTGTCTCTTTGTCCTGGTCTGCATCCCGCTCTGCTTTTCAGTGTCTCTCTGGCCTGTTCCCTGTCGTGATTTGTCTCTCTCTGCCTGTATGTCCCGCTCCCTGTCCTTGTCTTCCCTTCTCCCTCCTTCTGCTTCCCTCTCTCTCTGCCTCCAGCCCCCTGCCCTGCTCACTGTCACTGCGGTTTTCCATTCTGTATCCCACTGTCCCTGTCCTTCTTCCTGTTCATCTCTCTTCTGTCTCTCTCTGCTGCTCCCTCACCCTTCCCCTCCCCGCTTCCTCCATCTCTCTGCAGGGCTCCTGAGACCTCTCTTTCTTTCCCCATCCCTCTGTGCTGCTCACTGTCCCTGTTTCTCTCTTTCTCTTCGTTGTTATTCTTGTCTGTCACTCTGTCCTTCTCCCTGCCCCTATTCCTTTTTACTCCCTCTCCTTTCTTCTGCCCACCGCAGGTTTTCTTGCGATCTCTGTCCTGCCCCTAGCCCTTAGCTCTCTCTCTCTTCCTGCCTCCGTCTCCCTCTTTCTGCCTCTCTTCCTCTTTTCCTGCTGCTTCTTTCTCCATCTTTGTCCAGATCCCTGTCCTTTTTTTTCTCTTGCTGTCCTTCGGTCCTTTTTCTCTTTTCTCTCTTTCTCTCTGTCCCATTCATAGAATCATAGAATCATAGAATCATACAGGTTGGAAAAGACCTCTAAGATCATCGTGTCCAACCGTCAACCCAACACACCATGCCCACTAAACCATGTCCCTAAGGGCCTCATCTACACGTCTTTTAAATACCTCCAGGGATGGTGACTCCACCACTTCCCTGGGCAGCCTGTTCCAAGGCCTGACCACTCTTTCAGTAAAGAAATTTCTCCTAATGTCCAATCTGAACCTCCCTTGGCGCAACTTGAGGCCATTTCCTCTCGTCCTATCGCTAGTTACTTGGCAGAAGAGACCAACACCCACCTCGCTACAACCTCCTTTCAGGTAGCTGTAGAGCGCGATGAGGTCTCCCCTCAGCCTCCTCTTCTCCAGGCTAAACAACCCCACTTCCCTCAGCCGCTCCTCATAAGGCTTGTGCTCCAGGCCCTTCACCAGCTTCGTTGCCCTCCTCTGGACACGCTCCAGCACCTCCATGTCCTTCTTGTAGTGAGGGGCCCTTTTTCCTCTCCTGTCCCTTTGTCTTGCTCCCTGTTCCCCGTTCTTGTCTCTCCTTCCCTTTGTTCTGCCGCCCATCTCTGATCCCCTTCTTGCTCCATCTCTCTGCCCTGCTCCCTGGCCCTCTAAGTCTCTCTCTGTTTCTCTGTCCCGCTCCCTGTCTCTCCCCCACCCTATTTTTCTGTCCTACTCCCTTTTCAGGTTCCCCCCCCGCTCTCACTTTGTCCTGCTCCCTGCCGCGGCTATTTCTCACTCCATCTCTGTCCTGCAGCCCAGTGCTGTTTTTTCCTTCCATCTCTCTGTCCTGCTGCCCAGCCCAGGCTCTTTTACCTCCTTCTGTGTCCTGCTCCCCGTCCCTTAGTTTTGCCTGTCTTTCCCTTTGTCCTGCCTCCCTGTGCCTTTCTTCTCTCTCTGTATCGCCCTGTCCTGCTCCCTGTCCTTGTCTTTCCCTGACAATCTGTGTCCTACTCCCTTTCCTTGTCTTTCCCTCTCTGCCCCCCATCCTTCTTCCTACCTTTCTTTTTCTTCTCTCTCCCCCTCTGTTCCTGCTGCTTCTTTTTCCACCTCTGTCCTGCTCCCTGCCCCTTTTTTCCTCTCGCTGTCCCTCTGCCCTGCTTCCTGTCCCCATCTTTTCTGTCTTTATTTCTCTGTCCCGCTGCCTGTCCCATCGTTTCTTGTTGTACTCCCCTGCCCCGTCCAGCTGGCTCTCCCTTTTATTTGTTCTCTCTTCCTCTTTCCTGCTTCTCAGTCCTCTTTTCCTCTTCCCCTGTCTCTGTCCTCCAGCCCGTTGCTGGCTTTTCCCCCGCTTCTTGGTCTCCATCAGGATCTGACCCTCTCTTTATTTCTCAGTCCCTTTGTCCTGCTCCCTGTCCTTCCTTCTCTTTCTCCATCTGGACGTCCTGCTCCCTGTCCCTGTCTTTCCCTAGCCCCCCCTTCCTTCTTCCTCTCCTTCCCCACGCCCATCTCTGCCTCTCTGTCCTGCTCCTTGACCCTACTTTTTCTTCCTCCATCTCTCTGCAGGGCTCCTCATCCCTATTTCTCTTGATTTCTCCAGCTCTCTAGCCTTTTCCCCATACCTTTCTTTCTCTCTCAGCTCCTCTATCTTTTCTCTCATCATATTTTTCTCTTTCTAGTCCACTGTCCTTCTCCCCGTCAACTTAAGCTCAATGACCAGGTGTCCCTGGGCTCTGGTATTTCCTTAGCATTGCCCTAGGGAAGATCGGTGGTTTTAGGGCTAGGGATCATTTAGGAGCTGGTCTCCTTACGTAGGCAGCGGAGCTAGGCATAGTTAAAGCAGAGGTTGTTCTCAGCTGGTGCTCTGTGCGTCCTGTTGAAAGAGCAGGCTGTGGGCCTTATTTTGAAGGAAGGTTTCTTGTTCTGCGCTTATTGCTCCTCGGGACGCTGCACAGAAGTGGTGGTGGGGTCTGGCGAGACAGATGGGACCTGCTGTGATTCCTAGTAAATGTGAACTTGAACGAGACCAGACTGACTGCATATGGTTTTCTTCTCGGCTCCAATTCCAACCTGCGTGCTCGGCGCTAATGAAAAAAGAGGCCCTGAGCTGCAAATGAGCAGACAACGTCACTCACTTAGGTCACCGTGCAGTTGGTCTGTGATAAGGGATGTGTACTTCCATGACGGTGCTTTCATGAACGTTCTCTGGTCTTGCCACTTCAAAGCCCTCCCTTTTTCCAGACATTTTAAGATGGCATTTCTTATTCTGGGGTTCAGGCTGGAGTTGGACTTAATGTTGAACAGCTGATATCATGGGCTCCGTAAAATGTGAGAGAGAACCCTGCTTTTTTGTTGTTGTTGTTGTTTTCTAACACGCCCTAAACTTTGCTAAGCAAAGGGAGGAGTGGTTGCAAGAGTCTGTTCTTTGAGAGTGACGTATTCCTGTAGCGTGCCTGTCTTTGTACGGTGAAGGTTTCCTACCTGCAGTATGATTTTGCTGAGCTGTGAGGCTGTATTGGCGTAGCAAAGGTAAGAAGTGGCGTCTTTAAAGGTCATGAAACTGTAGCAAAACTAGCGGGAGAAGCTAGTTCCTTCCCTGCCAAAACTAGTAGCAAGTAAAAGCATTTGCAATTGGCTTTTTTATGCAATGTTCATACAGAGCTTTTGGTATTGATTGATTTTTGGGAAGCAAGACAGCAGTGAGGAAAGAAAACTGGGGCTTCTTCACCGTAGGCAGGGTTCAAGCCTTTGCGCTAGAACAGGTCTTCACTACAGTTTACAAAAAGAGAAGATGAGCTGTCTGTAAGGAAGGTTTCAGTAGAAGTAAGGCTAGATTTGCAGAATTTGGTCCTCCGTATCTGTTGCAAATAAGAGATGACTTGGCAGTGTTTACATCTGAAGTGCATGCCAGTGTGTTAATTGTGAAAGACTGAATTATAGAACTTTTGTCTCAAAGACTGCTTATCTGGGCGAGGGTTCCTTTGGCTGCTGAATATGATAAGATCAGCTGCAAGGTGTGAAAGACCTGGGCGAGGTTTCCTTTGGCTGCTGAATATGATAAGAATGGCTGCAAGGCCACAGAGATCTCCGGCTAGCAAGGTGTGAAAGATCTCCGGCTGGCACGTGCTTGGACAGTCAAGACTCAGGAATGCGGAGACGTGTCGTTGCCATGGAAACTGCAGCCCTCAAACGAGAATAAAAGGGACTGCCAAGAGGACCCCGGCGCGATTGCCGACCCCGCCGAAACACCGCGGACCCCGGAGCGACCGCCCACCGCTGAAACACCGAGAAACTTGGACCCCCGGGACGCCACGGATCCATGGTGGGGACTATTCTTGCAAATCTATCCTGAATGCCTGCTTGACTTCTGTCTTTTTACTCTATTCTATCCTATCGCTACTAATTTTCTACTTTTGATATTAAAAGTTGCTGTTTTGGGTATACGGCATTTGATCTCGTTTTGTGTCTTAATCTCGCTCTTGGGATCATATCGAAACCTCCCCCGACATCGGATCGGGACATTAATGCAGGCCATCGAGGTCTTTTCAGGGGTACTTCTGGACTGCAGGTTGCGTGCGTGGGGGGCACCATGTCCCAGGATGAGCCAGTTTTAGTTCAGAGGATGTGACAGAATGGCAACCATCTTTGTGGTGGACCCCTGTCATGGTTTAACCCCAGTCGGCAACTAAGCACCACACAGCCGCTCACTCGCCCTCCCCCCAGCAATGGGATGGGGGAGAGAATCAGAAGAGCAAAAGCAAGAAAACTCACGGGTAGAGATAAGAAGAGTTTAATACTTGAAATAAAATAATAATAGCAATAATAGTAATACTAATAACAGTAATAATAGTAATACCAATAATACCATAATAATACCAATAATAACACCAATAATAATAATAATAATAATAATGATAATAATAATAGTAATCATAATAACAATAATAACAATAATAATAATAATTTGTAATTAAAACAACGAGAGAGAGAAAGAGAGGGAGAGAGGATCAAGAATAAGAACCCCAATCCTAACACTAACACCAAACCCTCAACCTAACTCGAACCCCTAACGCTACCCGTAAACCCTATGCATAACACTAAGACCTCACTCTTACCCTAACCCTAACACCGAAACCTAACCCTAAACCTGAACCCCAACCCTAACCCGAACCCTAACCCAAATGCTAACCCTAACCGTAAACCTAACCCTAACTCTAACCCTAACCCTACCCTAACCCTAAACCCGAACCATCCTAAACCCAACCGTAAAACTTATGCTAACCCTAAGCCTAACCCTAACCCTAAACCTAACCCTAACCTTAACCCTAAACCTAACCCCTAACCACAACCCTAACCTTAACCCCTAACCCTAACGTTAACCCCTAACCCTAATGCTAACCCTAACCCCGAACTCTAGCCCTAATCCCGAACCCTAACCCTAACCCTGAACCCCAACCTAACCCTAACCCCTAAACCTAACCCTAATGCTACCCGTAAACCCTACGCATAACACTACGACCTCACCCTAATACTAACTCTAACCGCAATACCGAACCCTAACTCTAACCCTGAACCCCAATCCTAACCCTAAACCCTAACCCTAAACTTAACCCTAACACTAACCCTAAACCTAACCCTAATGCTACCCGTAAACCCTACGCATAACATTACGACCTCACCCTAAACCTAACACTGAACCCTAACTCTAACCCTTAACTCCAGTCCTAAGCCTAACTCTAACCTTAACCCTAACCCTACCCCTAAACCTAACACTTAACCCTAACCCTAACCCTAACACTTAACCCTAAATCGAACACTTAACCCTAACCCTAACCTAACCTTAAGCCTAACCTGAATCATAAAGCTCTAACCCTAATGCTAACCCTAACCCCGAACCCTAACCCTAATCCCAAACCCTAACCCTGAACCCCAACCCTAACCTTAACGTAATGACCCTAACCCTAACTCTAACCCTAACCCTAATGCTACCCGTAAACCCTAACTGTAACAGTAAGACCTCACCCTTATACTAATGCTAACCCCAATACCGAACCCTAACCCTAACCCTGAACCCAATCCTAAACCCTAACCCTAACCTTAACGCTAACACTAACCCTAAACCTAACCCTAACGCTACCTGTAAACCCTAAGCGTAACATTAAGACCTCACCCTAACCCTAACACTGAATCCTAACTCTAACCCTTAACTCTAATCCTAACCCTAACTCTAACCTTAACCCTAACCCTACCCCTAAACCTAACACTTAACCTTAACCCTAAGCCTAACACTTAAGCCTAAACCGAACACTTAACCCTAACCCTAACCTAACCTTAAGCCTAACCTGAATCATAAAGCTAACCCTAGCCCTAACCCTAACCCTAAGGCGAAACCTCACCCTAAAACAAAATCCTAACGCTAACCCTAAACCCAAACCGTAACCCTAACCCTAACATCAAACCATAATACTAACACTTTGGCAGAACCCTAACGTTAAACCTAAAGGGAACCATAAAACTAACCCTCACATAACACCGAACCCCTAATTCTAACTGTAACCCTACTGCTAACTCAACCTCAAACCGTAATCTTAAGATATCACCATAACCCTACCCCTACCCCTACCCCTAACCCTAAAACTAAACCCTAACCCTAACGCTAAGCCTATCCCTAACTGTAACCCTACGCCCTAACCCTAATGCTAACCCTAACCCTAAAACGAAACCATAACCCTATCCCTAACACTAAACCTGAACCATAATCCTAAGCCCAACGATAACCCTAGGCCTAACCCTAACCCAAACCATAACCCTAACCTTAACCCCTAATCCTAATTTTAAGCCCTAACCCTGATGCTAATCCTAAACCCGACCCCTAATTGTAATCCCGAACCCTAACCCTGAAGCCCAACCTGAACCCTAATGACCCTAACCCTAACTCTAACCCTAACCCTAACCCTAACGCTACCCCAAACCTAATACCGTAACCATAACACCTCACCCTAAACCTAATGCGAAACCTAATCCTAAAATTAAACTGCAACCCTAACCCTAAACCTAATCCTAATACTTAATGCTAACCCTAACCAAAACTGAAATCCTAACCCATAAGCATAAACCCAACCGTAACCCCTAACCCTAACCCTAACCCTAACCCTAACCCAACCCCTAACCATAACCCTACTGATAAGCCCTAACCCTAATGCTAACCCTAACCCCAAACCCTAACCCGTATCCCAAACTATAACCCTAACCCTGAACCCCAGCCCTAGCTCTACCCTTAACCCTAACCCTAACCCTAACTCCAAACCCTAATGATAAGCCCTAACCTTAATCCTAACTCTACACCAAACCCTAACCCATATCCCGAACTCTAACCCTAACCCTGAACCCCAGCCCTAACTCTAACCTTAAACCTAACACTAACTTTACCCTAACCTTAACCCTAAACCCTAACCCAAACCCTAACCCTAACCCTAACCCTAACCCTAACCCTAACCATAACCCTAAGCCCTAAGCCTAACCCTAACCCTAAACCTAACCCTAAAATGAAACCCTAACCCGATCCCTAACCCTAAACCCAAACCATAATCCTAACCCCAACCCTATCCCTAACCCTAACGATAACCCTAAGCCTAACCCTAAACCTAACCCTAACCCTAACCTTAAACCTAACCCCAACCCCAACCCCTAACCATAACCCTAATGATAAGCCCTAACCCTAATTCTAACCCTAATCCCAACCCATATCCCAAACTCTAACCCTAACCCTGAACCCCAGCCCTAACTCTAACCTTAACCCTAACCCTAACCCTAACCGTAACCCTAACCCTAAACCTAAAACTAAACCCTAACCCTAAACCCTAACCCTAACCCTAAAACTAACCCTAACCCTAACCGTAACTCTAAGCCCTAACCCTAAACCTAACCCTAAAATGAAACCCTAACCTGATCCCTAACCCTAAACCCAAACCATAATCCTAACCCCAACCCTATCCCTAACCCTAACGATAACCCTAAGCCTAACCCTAAACTTAACCCTAACCCTAACCTTAAACCTAACCCCTGCCCCTAACCATAACCCTAATGATAAGCCCTAACCCTAATGTTAACCCTAACCCTAAACCTAACCCTCACCGTAACACTAAGCCCTAACCCTAACCCTAACCCTAAACTTAATCACAAACACCTATAACTGATGCAAATGAGCAATATCAGGGCAGCAAGTCAGGTTCTTTAAATCCTTGCTTTCTCTCTTCCCTTCTCTCTTCTTGCTTTCTCTCTTCCGTTCGAGGAGATTTCCGTTCGAGGAAGCTTTAGCTAGTTTTATTATATTGTCTGTCTTAGGAGGAACAGCCACTTCTACTTTCCGCTTTGTCTTGTCAATTTTTGCTTTTGGCTTATCCTTCTCTTTTTTCTCCTTTTCAGACATCGGTTTGAAAACAATAGAATCTGCTTCCATAGGCTCATCTCTCACAGGGGTGGCATCATCTCTGCTTGGGACCATGAACAGGGAGTCCATTTTAACGTCTTCTGCTGGAACTGGCTCTCTTGGTTTTCTCGCACCTGCTAACAACTCAGCATTGGGAAATCCTTCATCCTCATCCCTTTTTCTTCTCTTTTCATGCTTATTTCCTTGGCCATCTCCCAGTGGATTTTTCACCTCCTTCTCTTTTGATTTTGTAGGATCCTTGATGCCATGGCGCTCTCTTTCAGAAGGTTTTTCAGGGTAATTTCCAGCTATATTGTGATTTTGGGGGCTCTGCCAAGCAGGATAATCCTCCCTACGTCCCCGAGCATATGGTGAATTCTCTTGTCTGGTCCCAGGTGGACCAAACCTACCTGGAGAAAAGTTCTCTCTGTTTACTGGAGGGTGAGGTTGAGCGCCAACAACATAGCCCTTGTAAAACTTTCCATGCCATTCTCTGTAGTTCCTTTCCCATTCCCTGTACCTTGCCTTTTCAAATGGATCTCTAAAGTCAAGAGATCTGCCAGAGTAAGCTTTCAGCTCATATGGTGGAACTTCTCTGTATCTGTTAAAATACTCCCTTCCTCCTTCCCCTTGAGGTATAGTCTGTTTAGTGGGAGACTGGCCTCTAAATACTGGAGACCTTGACCGTGAATGGCATCTTCTGTGTGGGGGTGACCTTGACCTTGAACGCTGATAACCGTGTGACCTTGACCTAGAACGATAGTTACGCCTCTTCCCTTTGCCTCTTCTTGGATACGGCGGCGATCGCGAGTAGGAACGAGAATGGGAACGACTAAATGATCGAGAGTAGGAGCGAGAGCGGGAAGAACCTGATCTTGATGTGGAGCAGGTAGACGAACTTGTGGAGTAAGGGGAAGCACTATAAGGAGACTTGGACCTGAAAAAAACCACAACACACAAGAAAAGAAATGAAGTTAATTCAAAACAGTCATTGTCCCCAATTTTTTTCCTCCCAAATTTGGTTTGGGTTTTTTCTCCTCTCCATACGCTTATGTCAAAGCTTCTTTCAGCTGCTGACATAATGCTACTGCAAATTGAGAAATTTGATAAAATTTTTCAATTCCATTTGTCTTGTTTTAGTTATGCATGTTTACTACCTGCAACGAAAAATTCTATTGGAAAAAACACTGTCATTTTTCCTTATGTCAGATGCACTTTAGTGTAACTGCAGTCCGATATGCTGTTGAAATACAAACATGAAAAACAAGGCAACTTCATTGAGCCAAATACTTCCTCCTCTTTAAGTCTCCGTTGTTCTCTGTAAAACTCCTCCCTAGATAAGGGAGGCCAATGGCATCCTGCCAACTTAAGCATTTTTGTCCCTGCTTTCTGTTCATTAGAGACTATGCTCATTTCCTGATCCTCATACTTGCCTTCCACATCCTCACCCCCAACAGTTCATTCAGTCTTCTCTCCTTATACTCGGCTTTGCACCTGTGGATGGAGGCTGCCCACACTTGAAAGAGACTCCCATCTCCCGTGGGCCAAGCACCCACTGCTCCTCTGCCACTCCTTGATACACTTAATACATCACACTTCTGATCTTCCAAGTACTGCACAGATATTAACTAACCTTCTCTGGAACTTCTTTTAACTTCTTCCACATACGCTTCCTATGTTGTTGCCTCATCATGAGGTATTTGGCCTGGTCCTGTCCCTGAATTGTTGAGATATCAGACAACCTGTGGGATGGATCCTGGTTTTTCTTTTGATTTACCTTTAAGATTTTATAAACACAATGCACTCTTACAATCTATCTATAACAAACATATAGCGAAAGGAAGGACTAGCTTGACGCTGCAGTAATAGGTAAAACAGCCTCCTCTCTCTCCAACTGAGAGAAAGCGTCTTGGCTATGTGAGATGACTAAATTGAAGAAATGCAAAATTGTCATAAAAGAACAGTGTTGACTTTTCCAACCATTTGCTCATTCAGTATCAACTAAGTTGTTAAAAAAAAAATGTTGGAGGCTGATTCCTATTGGGAAATCAATTTCTTCAGCCCTATTCAGCCAGTAATGGAAAAGGTGGCTTTCCATCTGATCCTTTAATTATCTTTAATTTTTATAGGTAATTATGGTTTCCTCAAAAAGCGTTCATTTTTCAGAGTCCTGTTTTCAGTCATGTACCGGAGTTTTATTTTAAATAGCCTTAGTGGAAGCACAGATGCCCTTTGTAAAAGCCAATTCAAATGAAGCCATTTAAAAATTAATTACCACTTGGATTCTCCACAACTGTCTGTGCATACTTGCTTCATTATAAATCAGCTGTTGTATAAGTTATGCGTTATACAGCCTCTTTTAACAGGTGACAAGGAGTCATCTATTGAATTTCTGTAGAATACTTACACTTCCCAGCCTGGTCTGCCACCTGCTGAGCGAACTGGACTGGCTCTCATTGGATGACCTTTTGGAGTGGGGAGAGGAAAAAGAAAGAAATCCCATTCAGTTCCTCTGAAGGTAATTTTTTTAAAGAAATTCTGAAGTTACAGTTACTTACCAGTTGTGGGTATTGCTTGTCCTTGGGGGCCCAGAAGACTTGGTAATGCTGGTTGTCTTTGTACGGGAACCTGATAGACATCTCAAAAAACCATTAGTAGGCTTGAGTTCTGAAGGTTTGAACCAACTCTCCCGTGGAGAAGAATGTGGATTAAATGCCGAACTATCTGTTTGTTGCAGACCACAGTAAGTCACCAGAGTTGGCTATATCATTTTCTATGAGAGAAATGAATCCCACCTCTCCTTTGCCAGAGGGTAAATGTAAATTGCAGGCTCAGGGTAAAGTTAGTCTCCGAGTAACTACGTTTTATAAATGGAAGAAGTCTATGTTACAGCTCCTACAAAACGAGATCCATGACAGAAACACAGAAGTGCTACCAAGTGCATTTTAAAACAGCCACTCGTGTCAGCACACAGCAGTATTTTCTTAGTTTATAGCAACAGGAAAACTTCAGTCTGTTTCACACATGGGATTTGATAAAAGTCAGAGGGGGCGGAAATCTCAGTCCAACAGCTACTTGTTAAATTTTGCAAGAAGCCTTTGAAACATAAACCAAAAGCAAAACGAGCTTTCAGAGAGAACGACTCCACTGCAAACACTACTGACATGTTTTGCAGAAATACAGATTCTTAGCATACCACACGTTTAACCAACTTCCAGGGGCAGGAACAGTAGGACCACCCTATTTTAATATTCAAAAGTATCACAGATTCTATGGTTAAGCACAATGACAGTGCTTCCTGCCCCGTAATTACAGATGCTGGCCAACTTGGTTGCATAGCCACTCAGACATGCACGCATGGTTTCTCTCGCTCACTTTTTGGCCAGTCCAATTAATTCCATACTTACGCATTAATAGTTGGTATTGCGTATTTTCCAGTGTTGGTCAGCATAGCACCCTTTGTATTGGGGTCTTTCACCTCCATCATGAAACTCCTTGGAATTCCTGTGCTCTTTAATTCTGGGAACAGGCTCAACATTTTTGTCCTGTTAAGAAAAGAAATGCAGACATATCTCCTTTTAAGACCCACACTTAAAATGACATTTCAATGATTATTTTAAGCAGCAAAAGCCTTTAATCCTCTCCTTTTACCTAGCATAAGGGTTGCTCGACTAAAATACTTATTTTCCTAAATGAATATAGCCAGGATGTTCCAAAGGCCTGAGCAGTGTTTTGAACTCATTCCATTCTTTGGCTTAAGTTCAGGTTCTTTAAGGGTGAAATATCCCTTAGCTCACCATCCACTCAGAAAAGAGATACAAACCCGCTCCTCCTCCAAAGCGCAATTCAGAGCACAAATATTCAATAGATGGGGTCAACAGAAACATCTTGGTTTTACATGAAATACTAAAAACTGTGAACTGTCATTAAACAGAGTTAAAACCAGAAACATTTCCAGTAATATTGAAATGTATAAAAATATGCATGAAAGTTCACAGAGCAAGATCTGTGGACATACTTAATGTCTATGACCTAGAAAAAAGAAAAGTTTACATTTATAATGCCAGGTTTCCCTTGGATTTTGAAGGGCTTGGCAACATTGCCATATGAACCTCTGTCTTTCACCCCAAGAGAAACAATTCTTAATATGAGTATTCATGGATTTGTTACGTAACTGCCAAGGTAAAAAAATGAAAAGCTAAGGAACACCAGAGGTCCCCCACAGTCTTACCCCATTTGTTGGGCAGTTCTTTATAGAGTCGCCAGGTTTTCCGCAACGAAAGCAAGCATATGATGGTGGAGGTGGACCCCAGGGTTTCTTCATGTAACTAAAAGGGTTTGGGGCAAAGAAGAAAAAGGTATGCACGTGTCTCTCTCGTTAAAACAAACTTCTCTACAATTTTTCCATAATCTTCAAAGAACAGATTTGACATTATCAACACTTACTTGATTGGATCATATTCCTGGCAAGACTGTAGCATCATAGCCTTTATTTTATCTTCTTCGGAAGCACTGGCTTCAGCCAGATTGGCAGTCTGTTTAACAGGTAATTATTTGACACATACATTAGAAACACATTTAAGCCCACACTGCCAAAGAGAACACCACTCACCCAACCCTGTAAAGAGCAGCACAACGCCAGCTGAGGTTGCATGAAAACAGCTGCTTATATGAAACAGAGTTGTCCAAAAGATGTTCTGGGGAGTCCTTACATCATTACAGGCTATTTATGTGCCTGTTAACCTACTTGAAAAGAGCATTCCTGGCCACTCAAAACTTAGGCTCTTCATGTTCCCCCCCACGAACTTCTTCATAGGAAGCAATTTAACTACAATAAGCAAAACCTGCAGTTTTTTCCAGTTGACCGTGTCCTTTTAACATACAAATTGTAATATAAACGTTATGCAGAACTGGATCTTCAAATTATTGAAGGCAGCTGATTTTTTTAAAGTAGTATTTGTTCAAATGTTTTTATTACACGCTAGTACAGATACAAGCAGGGTCTAAGGGAGTGACTGTAAATGATTTGGACCCTCAAGCACCTATCATTCAGATCAACCACTCATGGTTTTGGTTTTAGATGCATTCATTCACAAAAGCAACCAGCTTGTTTCAGCATTTTGTTAAAGGGCTGTTTCATATACACAGCTTTTTCTCAACTGTAACATAATCCAGATCGACATCTATGAAATCATTTCCATTAACATTTACAGAAGACTTTACAGATACTTGACTAATTTGTTTGAACCCAAGCCGTTTACAAAACACATCCAAAACCCACAAGACATTACTAGGAATAGACCAAAATTCAATATGGCATTTAATGCATAATAAAACAGAAAACTTTTTACAACACATTGCCTCCATGCTAAGCCAGTCTGCACTGAGGAGGTTAGAGTAAGGAACCGTTTGGAGCTGCTTTATCTTATGTTCCTCTATTTTTCTGAAATACTTACATTTTCTCAAAAGCTTAAATGTGTACACCACTTGGACAGTTTTTCACATTTTAGAGTAAAACTTCACCTGAGTTTACAGAACCAAGGACATGTTTAGGGACAGCGCTAACAGAGACCAATTTCTCCTGGTGGCTACCTTCCAAACTATTTTTTTTTTCTTACCAAATGTCCACAATTTAATTTCTGCAGTGAGAGAGGGAAGAAGTTACCAGTGGGAAGAGATTTTTCTTTCTGGGAAAGGAACTCCAGCCTTTATTTTCAGAAGAAAGAACTAGCTCCTCTGCATTAGGCCCTGCCTTCTCTAATCTTTGTAACTTTAAAGACTAGTAATTTCATTGGCTAGCACTACGCCTTTTCACAAAGTGCAATCCCTAGTGCTTTCCCAGACAAAGTTACATGTTGTTGAGCAAAAAATGCAAGCAGTTCCATAGCAAAACATGGCATTACAACAGTTTCAGAAGGTCACGTTTGCTAATACGCCACACATACGCATCAGTATTTTCCTGTAAACAATTAGGTGCATTTACACAATTTACACAGTCTGCGATCAAACAAATTAGATTGTGTTGTCCACTGTATATATACTACAGTGTATGAAATTGTGCAGCATTCAAAGCATGGATCTATAACTGTAGTGCCTAGAAATTCAAAAATAGCCATGCAGTTGTCCGTGTTCCAGAAACGCTTCTATTTTGGCTCTTGCAACCCCCCCTGAAATGTCCGTCACTTACAGCCAATTAAATTCTTCTGTGAAAATTGTGTTAGTTTCCAATGCAAAATGAACGAAAAGTATGAAAAACGGTAAACAGCTTCTGAAGTGCTTCTTCTTTGTGTCTTGAAGATGAGTAATACTGCAACATTACGTTGCGGCTGATAAGGTCCTCCCCCTTCTATCTTCCCAAGCTGGCAACTACTCTTTACCAGGATAGTATCAAAATATACACACATTTTAAAGTTAAAAGAAATACTTTAAATTATTAAAAATTAAATTAAAGGTTTGTTCACATGACAACAGTTATCCAGCTATAGATCACAGTATAAGATTTAAAAATACAAAGCAAACACTTTTTTTTTAAGAATATATATGTACCTTAGTCAGCTGGGCCAGAGAAATAGATGCAGAAGAGTCATCAATCTGTTCACAAAAAACTAAACTCATATTCAAGTTCTACAATCAAAAACAGAGCAATAGTTAACCTCTACTGTAGTCTGACAGTCTGCACTATATCCTCCGAGTGTCACTGAAAGAGCCATTTCCAACCTAGTGTAGTTGGTATTTGTTCAAAACAAAGTCCAAACCTGTGACAGCTTAAGAGTGCCTATGGGGTTAAGGAGAAGAAGCTAAACTAACCAAACCCGCTGGAGATCAACTTATTGCTCCAGAATATCTCAGAGAGGGACCCTTGTCAAATGCTCACAGCTGCTTAAAAGTCGAAGGGGTAAGGAAGCTATCAATTTTCAGCTAAAAAGGATTTTAAAAAAATATTTATTTGAGAAGGAAGCATCACTACAGGAAACTTCTTTTCAGTGTGGTTTGTAAACTAATCAGCCAAGTATTTCCTTGTGTTACTTATTTCTGTTTTAGCAGCAGAACGACAATGTCTTCAAACCTGAAGAAAAACGCTGCCCCTTTTCCAAATGTAAATTCAAAGTGGCAGTATCCTAAAGAAAAGCTTAGCCTTTGGGAAATTAAAGCAGCATCCAGCCCTGAAGTCACCCAGATCCAAAAATGTACTGCAGGCGGAAGTTAAGAAAAATGACAGGGATTTTACCCTTTACAAATGCACCCGGCTCTAACTTTGTGCCAAAATTTGTACACTGGGTTTTACGTATTTTCATTTGCAGACAAACTATTAAACTAAACTGCTTCGTCTGATAAAGCGGAAAGGTCAAATGTAGAACTTTAGAATACCACTTTGTGTAGCAACGATATTTAAATTCACAGCAATCTATTAAAGACAGTTACGCACTCAGAGGGGCCCAAACAATATCACTTCAATTATACAGTTTCAGGAACAAATACCCAAGTCTTTAAGGACATGAAAAGGAAGCATTTAGCTGCACAGAACTGTCCTCAAAACGTGTGGGACGTGTTGGTTTTGGTATTTGTTTGAACCCCCAAGTCAAAAGTAAGAAACAGTACCAAGTTTAACAATAATGGTTTCTCAGTGGTTTTTGATAACGTTTTCAAAAACCATGTTCAGTTGTGCAAACCTTGAACCTACGTGATCTAAAAACGATTGTACATTATCTGTACAACACAAAGTCATTCAGGAAATAGTCTAGCATATCCAGTATGAAATACAATGCATTACTAGGCACAAACACCAATATTCACATGAGATAGAACTGTGCAAATGATGGCATTACTCCGTTTCTACTATGCTGAATCAAATACATTGTATTTACAACATATGCTATGTTTTACTGGAAAATCTATTCAGTTAATGTTTGGAAAATTAATCCAAGGCTACCTTAAGGGCAGCGTGCAGCAAAAAGTGTGAGATTGTGTTTTTACATACTGCTTTTGATGTTCCACTTACTGGCTCAGTTTGACTTCTAGAAGAAGAAATAAAGGTGATCAGAACTTCAAATACAGCACTTGTACCAAAAACAGAAAGCACTGAAAACAGATTATAAAACCTGAACGTCAAAACTTTATGTTCTGATAGTCTAGTGAATGTGGAAATTTATTCATATACATAAACCGTTCTCTCTTGGTACATTCAGTGCAACTAAAAAAACCCCCCAGAATCCCATTTCTACTTTGTCACAAATTACTCTAAGGCTTACAGATATAGAACACAACAGTGCAAGGGGAAGTCCTCAGATAGTTTGTCTCTGCTACGTAAGTATCAAAACCAGGAAGTCTGTACTACAGTTTTGTGTTCATAAATAATCAACCATCAAAATACGAAGGTAACTTTAGCCAATCTGTGTATCGCTAGTATTACAAATAGGTACCAGATAGAGTCCTTTAGTTTCTAAGAAAGAACAGCGATAGTCTAGACACTTCCAAGTGCACGTTTACTTAAGTGAAAAAAATCAGTCATCTGACAAATAACAACAATGTCAGCAGCATCATCTTTAGAACAGTGTTTCTCTGTGGAAGCCCAAGCACTGTGTTCAGATATCTTAGCCATGAAAGTGCCAAAACACTAAATGTGTTACATATCCTGTATGGACTAAAAACAGTAGTAGAAATGTCACCTGAAAGCAGGTCCTAGGCCTTTGTGCGATTTAGGAGACCTGTGACAGAAAAAAAAGGTCTTGGTTGCCAGAATTTGCTTCAAGATAATCTTGAAAATGCTACGATATTTTAGGAAATATTTATTAAATTTGAAAACTTGCTGAGATTCCACATACTCATTGATCTGTATCTGCACGCTACTCGTCATGAATCAGCCATGCAACCATTGATATCGTTAACAAACAATTCACACATCATCCAAAGTGTCCCATGAGCAGAGGCAATTCAAAGGCTGCTGTGCAATTGGTGTACAAATAGAAAGGCACATGCTCCCTGCCACTGCTAGAACACCACCAGGCTCGCAATGACAGCCACGTACCTCCTGAAGTTGAGGAAGGACAAGGACATCCTTTAGATTACCACAGCATGGATTCTTCATACATTTACCTTCAAGAGCGTACTAAAAGGAGAGTAATGCATTTTTGAAGGCCTCTCCACCATTACAGCATACATTCATCATTCCCAAACATTCACCACTCTACCAGTTGTTTCTGCAATGTTCACAGCTGAAAGACTAGAAAGCTAATCTGCCTGGTTAATTTTCAACGCTAGAACAGCAGTGCCGTTCCTTCCTTATCCCCTTATACATACAGGTATGTATTTGACCTTTGATGCTAGCAGCATCTATCCTCTCATTTTAGGGCAGCATTACAATACCAGGAGAGGGTGCCCGAAACAGAGGATGCACTGACAAGACAGCACTAAGCAGACATGTTTAAATTAACCCCCAAAACAAGGCCACGTTTATGAGCACAGTGCTGCGGTGTCCAGAATTACTAGAGAGTGCCTGAAAACACTGCAACAACTACTGCAGGAATACGCCCAAAGTTGAGATGCAGAGCCACATAAATTCAGGGTTTTTTGCTTGCAGATGCCTCGCGGGTACCGGGAGGCTGCTGTACTCTTTGTTCGAGACACAGTGTAACTCATCCGTCTACTTGATTTATTGAGAACCAACATTAGAAAGACATGGCAAAACCACAAGCTAATAATACCTACTAATTGTGGTGGAGAGACCTATCTTTAAGGCGGCTGGAAAACATGACCGTTCAAACAATGCTAATGTAGCTGATATAGAACTGGACGGTATGAATACATAAATGACAGCAGTAATCCTCTAGTCAGCATTGCATTGGAATAGCTGTAATTTTAATCAATACACCTGATTCTCTGTCCTCCGTAAATCTTAGGAATACAGAACCAAAACCCGGAGCACAGATACCAGCTTAGGGTAAAAACAGACGTAGCAAGATAACTAGTAACATTTGGTAATGTGCTAAACTGCTTACTGAGTTTCAAGTTGGAAAGGATTAACTATTCCTTCATCGTACTTGCACAAAAGGCAATACACTTTAGGATATTGTTCTTTTTCTCTTGCCTGAAACGGACATTGTCTTGAGGAAACGCATAGGAATCGCTTACGAATGGAACTTCTTGTTTGCATCGTTCGCCAACTGGTAAACGTTGGTCTTTCCTCTATAGCTAGTATGCAAAAAACCCAGATTCGGGGCGTAAGAATACCTGCCATATCCCCCCCAAATGCCAGAAACAGTCAGGAATCAGGGCATTCTCATCTGTGTATTCCGAAAACAACACAAATACAGAGAAAAACATCAGTCAATTTGTAAGAATGCATGTTCATATGTAATTACGTAGCACTTTGCAGAATCCCTTTACAGATACAAAAGCAAAATTTTATATGTAACATCACGCTTTTATCGTCTCAACACACTAACAGTATATTTCAAGAAATCTTGGGGTTTGAGAATCAAACACAAGCAGCAAAATCTTTTTCCTTTTTTTAAAACAGTTTGAATGCCAACAGCAAAATGGACTCAAAGGTCACTAAAGGAGAGTCTGCTAATGCACGAGGTTCTTTCCTGACCTAGCTTAAAGTTGCTTTTGCTTCCGTTAGGCTACAAAACCCATAGATCTTTGGAGAAAAACAAACCGCAGCAAAGTCTCCCCTGCCTAAACCAGATTCTAAAGTCTGACTAGCTTGCCCTGCAACAAAACAGGCACTTAGCTAAAGCACGAGAACTCTGCGCCATTGCTTTCATAGCTGTTAACTAAAAACCAGTCACCTGTGCTGCCAGTGCTCAAGCCTGACAGAACACAGAAGAGAGCCTGCCGCCTCTGCCTGTTTCTTGGAGCTTAATCCATCAACAACCACACTTCTCAGCTGCTCAGGGCTTTACGTTTAAATGGAAACAGAACTGGCAGTACTAGAATTTGGATCACAGACATTTTGGGGTTTTTTTGAGCTTGCTTTCACAAGTAGGGCAGAATTGGCTCAAACTCAAGTGGTATCTCCCCTCTTAAGCTAATCATCTAGTTTGAATTAACCAAAGGGACGTGAATTCGTTCGATCGATTCCCTTTTTGCAGAGCAGAGAGGCCCAAACGAAATTACTTAGGAAGACAGCCTTGAAAAGCCTTTCAGGAACAGCGTGTGCCTGAAGCTCTCCATGCTTTGCCTTGGCTTACACCCTGTTAGTCTTCTGAAGAGGAGGAAAGCCTTCTGACCTTTTACATCAGGCCCAAACAAAAAAACCAACTACCTGAGACACTTGGACTGAGTAAGCTTAAAATGCAAAGATCTCTCCATGAGAATGCTTTTTCTATTGTACTTACACAAGCTGGATAGGACTGAATATTTTAAAGCACTATCAGCAGGCATCCCCTGTAATCTGCCTACAGTTTTAAATATTCAAAGCCCTTACCTTTGCAGAGCGAATCAGAACAATGGTCTGAAAACCAAAGATACTGTATACCTCGTCAAGCCCTGTCGGGTGGCATCCCTAAGACCCCTAACGTTGTGCTGTTAAGGCTCTTCACAGACACTCTCCTGAAAATAGTTTAAGTATCTGTAGATAAACAGCAAGCTTTAGGTCCAACCACTTGAAAGGCTAGGGCTGAAGTTACAGTTACCGCAGTGTACATACTACTCTGTTTAAGTTTTAACACATGAAACAGGAAGAGGAAAAAAAACACTAGTACACATTTTAAAGAAAAGCCTGTTGTAAGAGTGTCACAGAACCACAGGGGGGGGGGGAAAAAAAAGAAATGTAATGTTTAAGGAATGAAAACACTTTACAAGTCTTTTTATTTCTGAAAAGTCACATCCCAACGTCTTTAATCACATTCAAACTTATCGAGATGGCAGATTACCAAACTGAAATATCCTACTAAGTAATACGAAACCATTATCATCTCTAAGAATCAAGCACCATTTGTTAGATTTAAAAGAATTTATGATGTCTCTAAGAACATTTCTTATGTATATCCATCATAAATGTTCTGCCATAAAACTTCAGTACTGCCCTGATACGGTTAACATGTAGTACAGGAAAAAAAACCACCGTTAGAAACGAATGATGAAATGATGCTCGATAGCATCTGAATGACCATGTCTTTGGTGTGGAAAAGAAGTTATATTAACAAGAAATTCCAAAGTATAGTTTAGATACGGAGAACACTCATGCGCAAGACGGCTTTCAAGGGTCTGCACAGATTTTAACTCACAGATACGCTCCTGATCCAAAATGTTGCTAGTGGGCAGTTTCTGCAACAGCCGCAAAACCCATTTTCCAATGCAGTGGAGTAAAACAAGTTGAAGTCAAAATTAAGTCACAAAATTCACCAAATCCACGTGGTTTCTTTTCTTCAAATTAACCATCTCTTTTATTATTTCTATCACTTTCAGCTTTCTCCACCACATTTCAAAGAAATCTGGCAAGTTGGTTATTACAAGATATGCTCCCACATTTCCTTCTCATTTTACCTAGAAGAATTCCAGGAAACCAAAGCTTTTGTAAGCACCGTGTGTCACACATCAACCACGTACTCTTCTACGCCTAGCTCCATGTCTACAACACAGATCTGAAGGTAGTTGTCAGAACAGCAACTACAGAAGAACAGCTCTGTGAGGCCCCCAACACAAGTCACAGCTACCGATGGTGGCCGAATCGCATTATGGCTTCCCACCCCACTTAATGCCCAGCGCCGCTTGCCCTCCCGGTCCCGCCGCACGCTGGCGGGATGGGCCCCAGCCTGACTCACGCTACGTGGGGATGACCCCCAAAGAGCAGAGCGCGGCTCCCACAGGCCACGGCCGACGCAGGGTGGTCTGCACCTTCTTTGATCTGGGCGTTGGTGATCTGCAGGTCGCAGCTGGCCGCCTTCAGCTCCTCGCGGCCCATCATCTGGTGCTTGAGGTCACACAGGGAGATGTGGAGGCCGTTGAAGGTGACCATGTCATGGTTCAGCTTGGAGGCGAACTTGTAGTGGACGCACGACATGGTTGGGGCCAGGAGGTGCCTGCTCCGTGATGGCGTCTACCGCGGCAGACAGCGTCGCGGCCGCTGTGCCAGGTGAGGGCCCGCGGCGGTTCCTCCTCCACCGAGGAGGCCAGGGCAAGCAGCGCGGGCTGAGCTCGAGCGGGCCGGCGGCGCTCAGAGGCTGCGGCGCTCCGCCATGGCCTTCCTGGCCGACAACCGCACGGGCCGCTGCGAGCGTGTCACTGTGCACACGCAACGGCACACTGCACCCACCCCCCGCGCCTCACGTGACCCAGCGCATTATGACAAAAGGCCGGCGTCACGTGGGCGTGGCGGCCCCGCGCTCTTCATCCTAACACCAAGCACCCCCGAGGGGAGGGGGGGCCCGTCAGCCCCGGGCCTGTCACCACCCCGGGCTGCTGGTCTCCCTGCTGTCCCCTGGCCTGTCACCACCCGGTGTCCTGCCACCCCCCAGGCCTGTCACTGCCTGGTGTCCCTCCTGTCACCCCCCAGGCCTGTCCCTGCCCAGTGTCCCTCCTGTCACCCCCCTAGGCCGTCACCACCTGATGTCCCTCCTGTCACCCCCCAGGCCTGTCACTGCCCGGTGTCCCTCCTGTCACCCCCCGGGCCCATCACCGCCTGGTGTCCTGTCACCCCCCAGGCTGTCACCACCTGGTGTCCCTCCTGTCACCCCCCAGGCTGTCACCACCTGGTGTCCCCTCCTGTCAGCAGCCAGCCAGGGCAAGACAGCCTGGGGCAGATGCAGCGGGCTTGGCCGTGTGGCGCTCGGCTGCCCGCGGTGCAGGGCCAGCAAAGGGAGGGGACATCTCAGGGTGCTTGAGTGTATCTTGTGGCATTCATGGAAAGTTCAGTCAAAGAAGCCAATGACCATTTATGTTTATGGCCACAGACCAGTCCCCTGCCCCCATTTTTTAACTCCTCCCTCTCTGCCTTTAGCCCATCACTATTTTTTGCTTTCTCTTTCTCTGCCTCTCTCCCTGTCTGTACTTTCTAATTCCTCCCTGTCTGTCCTATAGCCTGCTGCTATTTTTCCCTTTCTCTCCATCGCTTTCTCCTGCTCCCTCTCCTTCTCGTTTTTCTATCGCCGTGTCCTGCTTCCTGGCCTTATCTTAATGTTAGGGTTAGGGGCTAGGGTTAGGGTTAGGCTTAGGGTATCGTTAGGGCTAGGGTTAGGGTCGGGGTTAGGATTATGGTTCGGGTTTAGGGTTAGGGATAGGCTTAGGGTTTCGTTTTAGGGTTAGGCTTAGGGCTTAGGGCTTAGAAGTAAAACTGTCCCAAGCACTTACGCCTCCATCAAGGACCACATGCTCTGAGGCTTGTGATGACTGTTGGATGGCTTTCCCTCCCCCCGATGGAAACACCTCTCAGTTCTCTGTGCTCACACCAGGGAAGGAAAGGCAATACACCCCCATATCTAAAGGCATGGCACTCCAAGCAAAGGCAACGTTTCGTTTCTTTAGATGAACTGCCTGGCCAGTTACAACACCTGCTTATACTGACTTCATCCACCCTTACCCGCAAAAAATTGTGACAGGCTGCGTCAGCGTGGAGAGTCAGGTGAACTTTGACGCGCACACTGCTACCATAGGACTGGATTTTTAACCTATTTACATTTATCCGTCGCTTTGAAGCTGCCCAAGGGTCAGCATGCCCTTGCTACTGGAGGTTCTTGCTCTGTGCAGGCACTAAGGAAGACATTTCTGGTGACAGATTATTTCTAACGGGTAAAGCACAGCAGAACACACTGTTTATGAGCTGCTGAGAATCGTCCCCCAGGCATAGCAGGAACAACGGCAAAGCTTGTATATTTAAGATGCATTTGAGTTACATTACCATTAAAATACACCACCACCACACAGTGCTCTAGACGGAAGGCTGACATCAGTGTACAAGGACAGTCCCTTCTGGACATCTCGCTCCTGGGTAGAAATCCTAGAGACTTCCTTTAAGGACAGAAATCCAAAGAGCTACAATAAGCCTTTTAAATTCAGCACAGCAAACAAAAAGCAAACAAACAAAACATGACAGGAAACCCCTGAGGCACTGATGAGGAACACAAGGTCTCCCCTTGAGTCCACTACCCCTCACAAGACTTACTCAAAATTACTCAGTTGCTTACTCAGAAGCAATAACCAACAAGCCATGTACCCTTGGGGAAGCCCTTGTCCTTCTGTACCGCTGGTGGCATCCCACCATTTCTTTGGGAGTCCACACAAATTCAGAAGTACACTTAGTCCTCCGGCAGTCATTACCTATGGACCCGAACTCCTCCCACACCCCAGAAGTGGCTGTCGGTCGTCTGGCAGTCATTCTCCACAAACTGCAAGCCCTCCATACCTAACCACCTCCCTAGTGACTCAGTGGAAATGAGCTGGACCACAAGAGAAGTGACACTGCCCGGCCCGGTCACACAGATTAGACCACAAACGGTGGTTACAAGACAGAAAATGCAACACAAACCACAAGGACAGCAAAAAAACAAGCAGAAGACACGTCACACAAAAACCAAAGACCCCTATCCAAACCCTAAAAATGCAAGCAAGCTACAAAAGGACTTTCCAAAAAAAAGACCACCCAGAACACAACATAAGGCAAAACCAACCCAACCCCAGGAACCCAGCGCTTGCAAACCCAGATCCTGACCATAACAATAACATGCTTTAATCCTAAGTCGCGTAAACTCCCATAACCCTCAAACCCCATAACCCTAGCACGCTGGAACCCTAGCGCCCCATATCCCTAGCACATTGTAGCCCCAAGATATCAAAACATTGAACACAAACTCCCTGGAGGTCTCTCTCTTCAGGTGGCCCCGGATCTCAGACACCACAACTCTGAAGTGGGGGTGCCCAACGTGCCCAAGTGGAAGATCCACCAGGACAGCACCAGCATCCATCTTCACATCATCCGTCACGCCCTGAAAAAGTGCCCAGGCTGGACACTCCTGGGGAGAAAGGCGGAGGCACTCGGAGACTTTGAACCGGCCAGCCATGGCCACAGGGCTTCAGCTCATCATGTCTGTGTCAGAGCCACCAGGCAGGTGACCCCGTCCCCCCTGCGAAGACCCCTTGGGGTAGCCGTACCCAGCACCAGCTGGCTGGATACGGCCTTTGCTCTCTGGGGAGGTGCTCCCTGGGCGCAGGGTCTCTCACGGGGGAACTCACAGCTCACCTGGGCTGCTCTGTGGCCACCGGACGCCTTTGCTGTCAGGTGGCTCTCAGCACCTCTCTGCCAACGGCTGTCACCTCCCTGCGGGACGCTCTCCAGCGCACGGTCCGTCTCCACTGGGTCTCCCTGGGGACAAAGATCGGAAGGGAGGGATGGGGTTTGCTCTGTCCCCGTTCCCAGGGTGCTTCAGGAGAGACCTGCCACCCCCAAATGAGCTGTCTGACGTGGACACCACAGACCAGCTGCAGACGTGGGTCAGCACGGTGGCGGGGAGAGGGCAAGATGTCCTGCGGAGCCCCCGGCGCTGGCAGAAAGCAGAGCTGGAGACAACGGGGAGAAGCCCCAGGCAGCCGGCAGCTGGCGCTGGGGCCTGGCAGGGAGCAGCGCCCGCAGAAATGCCCGGCTCCTGGAGCCTCGGCCCCAGGGCTGCAGCCTCGGCACCTCCTGGGGCTTCGCTGGGAAAAACCAGGCAGGGGTGACCCTGACAGCCCGCACACGTACCTGGCCCCGGGATCTGGCAGCCTGTCCCTGTGCCCATCGCTGCCACGGCATCCAGGAAGCAGCGCCCCAGCCCTGGCGTGGCCCTGAGCCGCCTCTCAGGCCAGGCAGCAGGAAGCCGCGCCCCATGGCATGCTGGGAGCTGTAGGCCCGGGGCACGGGCTGCCGGGCGGCCATGTTGGTTCCCGGGGCATGCCGGGAGCTGTAGGCCTGGGGCACGGGGCTGCTGGGCAGCCATGTTGGTCTTGGGAGGTGCGGGCTCTGCTCCAGCTGCGGCCCAGCTGAGGTGAGGACAGGCACGCAGGTGGAGCTACCGAAGAGGAAGGGAGGAAAGGACAGACGGACAGAGAAAGAAGTGCTTGAACTGTAACATTTGCCTGGCAGTGCAGAGAGCGGGAGCTGCAGTGAGTCCCAGCCCCTCGGGGCCGTGTCACCCCTCTTCTGCATCGCAGTCCCTCCCAGCCCCCCCCTCCCATTTCCCTCTGTGTCATGTTTTTCACTTCCCCATACCTCTCTTCTTCTATTGCTGTGTTCTGCTCCCTGTCCTCTCTTCTCCAAGTCCCTCTTTCCCTGTCGCTCTACCCGCCCCTGTCTTTTTCTTGCTGCCCCTCCCTCCTGCTCCCTGTCCCTCTTTTTGCCTTCCTCTGTCTCTGCCCTGCAGCACATTGCTGTTGTTTCTTCTCTGCCTCTTTGTCCTGGTCTGCATCCCGCTCTGTTTTTCACAGTCTCTCTGGCCTGTTCCCTGTCGTGATTTGTCTCTCTCTGCCTGTATGTCCCGCTCCCTGTCCTTGTCTTCCCTTCTCCCTCCTTCTGCTTCCCTCTCTCTCTGCCTCCAGCCCCCTGCCCTGCTCACTGTCACTGCGGTTTTCCATTCTGTATCCCACTGTCCCTGTCCTTCTTCCTGTTCATCTCTCTTCTGTCTCTCTCTGCTGCTCCCTCACCCTTCCTCTCCCTGCTTCCTCCATCTCTCTGCAGGGCTCCTGAGACCTCTCTTTCTTTCCCCATCCCTCTGTGCTGCTCACTGTCCCTGTTTCTCTCTTTCTCTTCGTTGTTATTCTTGTCTGTCACTCTGTCCTTCTCCCTGCCCCTATTCCTTTTTACTCCCTCTCCTTTCTTCTGCCCACCGCAGGTTTTCTTGCGATCTCTGTCCTGCCCCTAGCCCTTAGCTCTCTCTCTCTTCCTGCCTCCGTCTCCCTCTTTCTGCCTCTCTTCCTCTTTTCCTGCTGCTTCTTTCTCCATCTTTGTCCAGATCCCTGTCCTTTTTTTTCTCTTGCTGTCCTTCGGTCCTTTTTCTCTTTTCTCTCTTTCTCTCTGTCCCATTCATAGAATCATAGAATCATAGAATCATAGAATCATACAGGTTGGAAAAGACCTCTAAGATCATCGTGTCCAACCGTCAACCCAACACACCATGCCCACTAAACCATGTCCCTAAGGGCCTCATCTACACGTCTTTTAAATACCTCCAGGGATGGTGACTCCACCACTTCCCTGGGCAGCCTGTTCCAAGGCCTGACCACTCTTTCAGTAAAGAAATTTCTCCTAATGTCCAATCTGAACCTCCCTTGGCGCAACTTGAGGCCATTTCCTCTCGTCCTATCGCTAGTTACTTGGCAGAAGAGACCAACACCCACCTCGCTACAACCTCCTTTCAGGTAGCTGTAGAGCGCAATGAGGTCTCCCCTCAGCCTCCTCTTCTCCAGGCTAAACAACCCCACTTCCCTCAGCCGCTCCTCATAAGGCTTGTGCTCCAGGCCCTTCACCGGCTTCGTTGCCCTCCTCTGGACACGCTCCAGCACCTCCATGTCCTTCTTGTAGTGAGGGGCCCAAAACTGAACACAGGATTCGAGGTGCGGCCTCACCCTTCCCTCATTCCCTGCCCCACCCTTTCTCACTAACCCCCCCTGTCCAGCTGGCTGTGCCTTCTTTCCTCTCTCTCTCGCTCTCTAGTTTTCCTTTCTTCGTCTCTCTGTCCCACTGCCCATCACAGCTGGTTTTGTCCTCCAGTGGTGTCCTGCCCCCTCTTCCTTTTTTCTCTCGCTGTCATTCTGGCCTCTTCTTTTAAATTCCTCCATCTCGGTCCTGCACCCGTCACTGTTTTTTCCTCTCCTGTCCCTTTGTCTTGCTCCCTGTTCCCCGTTCTTGTCTCTCCTTCCCTTTGTTCTGCCGCCCATCTCTGATCCCCTTCTTGCTCCATCTCTCTGCCCTGCTCCCTGGCCCTCTAAGTCTCTCTCTGTTTCTCTGTCCCGCTCCCTGTCTCTCCCCCACCCTATTTTTCTGTCCTACTCCCTTTTCAGGTTCCCCCCCCGCTCTCACTTTGTCCTGCTCCCTGCCGCGGCTATTTCTCACTCCATCTCTGTCCTGCAGCCCAGTGCTGTTTTTTCCTTCCATCTCTCTGTCCTGCTGCCCAGCCCAGGCTCTTTTACCTCCTTCTGTGTCCTGCTCCCCGTCCCTTAGTTTTGCCTGTCTTTCCCTTTGTCCTGCCTCCCTGTGCCTTTCTTCTCTCTCTGTATCGCCCTGTCCTGCTCCCTGTCCTTGTCTTTCCCTGACAATCTGTGTCCTACTCCCTTTCCTTGTCTTTCCCTCTCTGCCCCCCATCCTTCTTCCTACCTTTCTTTTTCTTCTCTCTCCCCCTCTGTTCCTGCTGCTTCTTTTTCCACCTCTGTCCTGCTCCCTGCCCCTTTTTTCCTCTCGCTGTCCCTCTGCCCTGCTTCCTGTCCCCATCTTTTCTGTCTTTATTTCTCTGTCCCGCTGCCTGTCCCATCGTTTCTTGTTGTACTCCCCTGCCCCGTCCAGCTGGCTCTCCCTTTTATTTGTTCTCTCTTCCTCTTTCCTGCTTCTCAGTCCTCTTTTCCTCTTCCCCTGTCTCTGTCCTCCAGCCCGTTGCTGGCTTTTCCCCCCCTTCTTGGTCTCCATCAGGATCTGACCCTCTCTTTATTTCTCAGTCCCTTTGTCCTGCTCCCTGTCCTTCCTTCTCTTTCTCCATCTGGACGTCCTGCTCCCTGTCCCTGTCTTTCCCTAGCCCCCCCTTCCTTCTTCCTCTCCTTCCCCACGCCCATCTCTGCCTCTCTGTCCTGCTCCTTGACCCTACTTTTTCTTCCTCCATCTCTCTGCAGGGCTCCTCATCCCTATTTCTCTTGATTTCTCCAGCTCTCTAGCCTTTTCCCCATACCTTTCTTTCTCTCTCAGCTCCTCTATCTTTTCTCTCATCATATTTTTCTCTTTCTAGTCCACTGTCCTTCTCCCCGTCAACTTAAGCTCAATGACCAGGTGTCCCTGGGCTCTGGTATTTCCTTAGCATTGCCCTAGGGAAGATCTGTGGTTTTAGGGCTAGGGATCATTTAGGAGCTGGTCTCCTTACGTAGGCAGCGGAGCTAGGCATAGTTAAAGCAGAGGTTGTTCTCAGCTGGTGCTCTGTGCGTCCTGTTGAAAGAGCAGGCTGTGGGCCTTATTTTGAAGGAAGGTTTCTTGTTCTGCGCTTATTGCTCCTCGGGACGCTGCACAGAAGTGGTGGTGGGGTCTGGAGAGACAGATGGGACCTGCTGTGATTCCTAGTAAATGTGAACTTGAACGAGACCAGACTGACTGCATATGGTTTTCTTCTCGGCTCCAATTCCAACCTGCGTGCTCGGCGCTAATGAAAAAAGAGAGCCTGAGCTGCAAATGAGCAGACAACGTCACTCACTTAGGTCACCGTGCAGTTGGTCTGTGATAAGGGATGTGTACTTCCATGACGGTGCTTTCGTGAACGTTCTCTGGTCTTGCCACTTCAAAGCCGTCCCTTTTTCCAGACATTTTAAGATGGCATTTCTTATTCTGGGGTTCAGGCTGGAGTTGGACTTAATGTTGAACAGCTGATATCATGGGCTCCGTAAAATGTGAGAGAGAACCCTGCTTTTTTTGTTGTTGTTGTTGTTTTCTAACACGCCCTAAACTTTGCTAAGCAAAGGGAGGAGTGGTTGCAAGAGTCTGTTCTTTGAGAGTGACGTATTCCTGTAGCGTGCCTGTCTTTGTATGGTGAAGGTTTCCTACCTGCAGTATGATTTTGCTGAGCTGTGAGGCTGTATTGGCGTAGCAAAGGTAAGAAGTGGCGTCTTTAAAGGTCATGAAACTGTAGCAAAACTAGCGGGAGAAGCTAGTTCCTTCCCTGCCAAAACTAGTAGCAAGTAAAAGCATTTGCAATTGGCTTTTTTATGCAATGTTCATACAGAGCTTTTGGTATTGATTGATTTTTGGGAAGCAAGACAGCAGTGAGGAAAGAAAACTGGGGCTTCTTCACCGTAGGCAGGGTTCAAGCCTTTGCGCTAGAACAGGTCTTCACTACCGTTTACAAAAAGAGAAGATGAGCTGTCTGTAAGGAAGGTTTCAGTAGAAGTAAGGCTAGATTTGCAGAATTTGCTCCTCCGTATCTGTTGCAATAAAGAGATGACTTGGCAGTGTTTACATCTGAAGTGCATGCCAGTGTGTTAATGCAGGCCGTCGAGGTCTTTTCAGGGGTACTTCTGGACTGCAGGTTGCGTGCGTGGGGGGCACCATGTCCCAGGATGAGCCAGTTTTAGCTCAGAGGATGTGACAGAATGGCAACCATCTTTGTGGTGGACCCCTGTCATGGTTTAACCCCAGTCGGCAACTAAGCACCACACAGCCGCTCACTCGCCCTCCCCCCAGCAATGGGATGGGGGAGAGAATCAGAAGAGCAAAAGCAAGAAAACTCACGGGTAGAGATAAGAAGAGTTTAATACTTGAAATAAAATAATAATAGCAATAATAGTAATACTAGTAACAGTAATAACAGTAATACCAATAATACCATAATAATACCAATAATAACACCAATAATAATAATAATAATAATAATAATGATAACAATAATAGTAATCATAATAACAATAATAACAATAATAATAATAACAATAATAATAATAATTTGTAATTAAAACAACGAGAGAGAGAAAGAGAGGGAGAGAGGATCAAGAATAAGAACCCCAATCCTAACACTAACACCAAACCCTCAACCTAACTCGAACCCCTAATGCTACCCGTAAACACTATGCATAACACTAAGACCTCACTCTTACGCTAACCCTAACCCCGAAACCTAACCCTAAACCTGAACCCCAACCCTAACCCGAACCCTAACCCAAATGCTAACCCTAACCGTAAACCTAACCCTAACTCTAACCCTAACCCTACCCTAACCCTAAACCCGAACCATCCTAAACCCAACCGTAAAACTTATGCTAACCCTAAGCCTAACCCTAACCCTAAACCTAACCCTAACCTTAACCCTAAACCTAACCCCTAACCACAACCCTAACCTTAAGGCCTAACCACAACCCTAACCTTAACCCCTAACCCTAACGTTAACCCCTAACCCTAATGCTAACCCTAACCCCGAACTCTAGCCCTAATCCCGAACCCTAACCCTAACCCTGAACCCCAACCTAAGCCTAACCCCTAAACCTAACCCTAATGCTACCCGTAAACCCTACGCATAACACTACGACCTCACCCTAATACTAACTCTAACCGCAATACCGAACCCTAACCCTGAACCCCAATCCTAACCCTAAACCCTAACCCTAAACCTAACCCTAACGCTACCTGTAAACCCTACGCATAACACTACGACCTCACCCTAAACCTAACACTGAACCCTAACTCTAACCCTTAACTCCAGTCCTAAGCCTAACTCTAACCTTAACCCTAACCCTACCCCTAAACCTAACACTTAACCCTAACCCTAACCCTAACACTTAACCCTAAATCGAACACTTAACCCTAACCCTAACCTAACCTTAAGCCTAACCTGAATCAGAAAGCTCTAACCCTAATGCTAACCCTAACCCCGAACCCTAACCCTAATCCCAAACCCTAACCCTGAACCCCAACCCTAACCTTAACGTAATGACCCTAACCCTAACTCTAACCCTAACCCTAATGCTACCCGTAAACCCTAACTGTAACAGTAAGACCTCACCCTTATACTAACGCTAACCCCAATACCGAACCCTAACCCTAACCCTGAACCCAATCCTAAACCCTAACCCTAACCTTAACGCTAACACTAACCCTAAACCTAACCCTAACGCTACCTGTAAACCCTAAGCGTAACATTAAGACCTCACCCTAACCCTAACACTGAATCCTAACTCTAACCCTTAACTCTAATCCTAACCCTAACTCTAACCTTAACCCTAACCCTACCCCTAAACCTAACACTTAACCCTAACCCTAAGCCTAACACTTAAGCCTAAACTGAACACTTAACCCTAACCCTAACCTAACCTTAAGCCTAACCTGAATCATAAAGCTAACCCTAGCCCTAACCCTAACCCTAAGGCGAAACCTCACCCTAAAACAAAATCCTAACGCTAACCCTAAACCCAAACCGTAACCCTAACCCTAACATCAAACCATAACACTAACACTTTGGCAGAACCCTAATGTTAAACCTAAACGGAACCATAAAACTAACCCTCACATAACACCGAACCCCTAATTCTAACTGTAACCCTACTGCTAACTCAACCTCAAACCGTAATCTTAAGACATCATCATAACCCTACCCCTACCCCTACCCCTACCCCTAACCCTAAAACTAAACCCTAACCCTAACCCCTAACCCAAACCCTAACCCTAACGCTAAGCCTATCCCTAACTGTAACCCTACGCCCTAACCCTAACGCTAACCCTAACCCTAAAACGAAACCATAACCCTATCCCTAACACTAAACCTGAACCATAATCCTAACCCCACGATAACCTTAGGCCTAACCCTAATCTAAACCATAACCCTAACCTTAACCCCAACCGTAACCCTAACCTTAACCCCTAATCCTAATTTTAAACCCTAACCCTGATGCTAATCCTAACCCCGACCCCTAACCGTAATCCCGAACCCTAACCCTAGCCCTGAACCCCAACCTGAACCCTAATGACCCTAACCCTAACTCTAACCCTAACCCTAACGCTACCCCAAACCTAATACCGTAACCATAACACCTCACCCTAAAACTAATGCGAAACCTAATCCTAAAATTAAAATGCAACCCTAACCCTAAACCTAATCCTAATACTTAATGCTAACCCTAACCCAAACTGAAATCCTAACCCATAAGCATAAACCCAACCGTAACCCCTAACCATAACACTAATCCCTAACCCTAACCCTAACCCAGCCCCTAACCATAACCCTACTGATAAGCCCTAACCCTAATGCTAACCCTAACCCCAAACCCTAACGCATATCCCGAACTCTAACCCTAACCCTGAACCCCAGCCCTAACTCTAACCTTAACCTTAACCCTAACCCTAAACCTAAAACTAAACCCTAACCCTAAACCCTAACCCAAACCCAAACCCTAACCCTAAAACTAACCCCAACCCTAACCGTAACTCTAAGCCCTAACCCTAAACCTAACCCTAAAATGAAACCCTAACCCGATCCCTAACCCTAAACCCAAACCATAATCCTAACCCCAACCCTATCCCTAAACCTAACGATAACCCTAAGCCTAACCCTAAACTTAACCCTAACCCTAACCTTAAACCTAACCCCAACCCCAACCCCTAACCATAACCCTAATGATAAGCCCTAACCCTAATTCTAATCCTAACCCCAACCCATATCCCGAACTCTAACCCTAACCCTGAACCCCAGCCCTAACTCTAAGCCCTAACCCTAAACATAACCCTAAAATGAAACCCTAACCCGATCCCTAACCCTAAACCCAAACCATAATCCTAACCCCAACCCTATCCCTAAACCTAACGATAACCCTAACCCTAACCCTAACCCTAACCCTAACCCAACCCATATCCCGAACTCTAACCCTAACCCTGAACCCCAGCCCTAACTCTAACCTTAACCCTAACCCTAACCCTAACCCTAAACCTAAAACTAAACCCTAACCCTAAACCCTAACCCAAGCCCTAACCCTAACCCTAAAACTAACCCTAACCCTAACCGTAACCCTAAGCCCTAACCCTAACCCTAAACCTAACCCTAAAATGAAACCCTAACCCGATCCCTAACCCTAAACCCAAACCATAATCCTAAGCCCAACCCTATCCCTAAACCTAACGATAACCCTAAGCCTAACCCTAAACTTAACCCTAACCCTAACCTTAAACCTAACCCCTGCCCCTAACCATAACCCTAATGATAAGCCCTAACCCTAATGTTAACCCTAACCCTAAACCTAACCCTCACCGTAACACTAAGCCCTAACCCTAACCCTAAACTTAATCACAAACACCTATAACTCATGCAAATGAGCAATATCAGGGCAGCAAGTCAGGTTCTTTAAATCCTTGCTTTCTCTCTTCCCTTCTCTCTTCTTGCTTTCTCTCTTCCGTTCGAGGAGATTTCCGTTCGAGGAAGCTTTAGCTAGTTTTATTATATTGTCTGTCTTAGGAGGAACAGCCACTTCTACTTTCCGCTTTGTCTTGTCAATTTTTGCTTTTGGCTTATCCTTCTCTTTTTTCTCCTTTTCAGACATCGGTTTGAAAACAATAGAATCTGCTTCCATAGGCTCATCTCTCACAGGGGTGGCATCATCTCTGCTTGGGACCATGAACAGGGAGTCCATTTTAACGTCTTCTGCTGGAACTGGCTCTCTTGGTTTTCTCGCACCTGCTAACAACTCAGCATTGGGAAATCCTTCATCCTCATCCCTTTTTCTTCTCTTTTCATGCTTATTTCCTTGGCCATCTCCCAGTGGATTTTTCACCTCCTTCTCTTTTGATTTTGTAGGATCCTTGATGCCATGGCACTCTCTTTCAGAAGGTTTTTCAGGGTAATTTCCAGCTATATTGTGATTTTGGGGGCTCTGCCAAGCAGGATAATCCTCCCTACGTCCCCGAGCATATGGTGAATTCTCTTGTCTGGTCCCAGGTGGACCAAACCTACCTGGAGAAAAGTTCTCTCTGTTTACTGGAGGGTGAGGTTGAGCACCAACAACATAGCCCTTGTAAAACTTTCCATGCCATTCTCTGTAGTTCCTTTCCCATTCCCTGTACCTTGCCTTTTCAAATGGATCTCTAAAGTCAAGAGATCTGCCAGAGTAAGCTTTCAGCTCATATGGTGGAACTTCTCTGTATCTGTTAAAATACTCCCTTCCTCCTTCCCCTTGAGGTATAGTCTGTTTAGTGGGAGACTGGCCTCTAAATACTGGAGACCTTGACCGTGAATGGCATCTTCCGTATGGGGGTGACCTTGACCTTGAACGCTGATAACCGTGTGACCTTGACCTAGAACGATAGTTACGCCTCTTCCCTTTGCCTCTTCTTGGATACGGCGGCGATCGCGAGTAGGAACGAGAATGGGAACGACTAAATGGTCGAGAGTAGGAGCGAGAGCGGGAAGAACCTGATCTTGATGTGGAGCAGGTAGACAAACTTGTAGAGTAAGGGGAAGCACTATAAGGAGACTTGGACCTGAAAAAAACCACAACACACAAGAAAAGAAATGAAGTTAATTCAAAACAGTCATTGTCCCCAATTTTTTTCCTCCCAAATTTGGTTTGGGTTTTTTCTCCTCTCCATACGCTTATGTCAAAGCTGCTTTCAGCTGCTGACATAATGCTACTGCAAATTGAGGAATTTGATAAAATTTTTCAATTCCATTTGTCTTGTTTTAGTTATGCATGTTTACTACCTGCAACGAAAAATTCTATTGGAAAAAACACTGTCATTTTTCCTTATGTCAGATGCACTTTAGTGTAACTGCAGTCCGATATGCTGTTGAAATACAAACATGAAAAACAAGGCAACTTCATTGAGCCAAATACTTCCTCCTCTTTAAGTCCCCGTTGTTCTCTGTAAAACTCCTCCCTAGATAAGGGAGGCCAATGGCATCCTGCCAACATAAGCATTTTTCTCCCTGCTTTCTGTTCATTAGAGACTACGCTCATTTCCTGATCCTCATACTTGCCTTCCACATCCTCACCCCCAACAGTTCATTCAGTCTTCTCTCCTTATACTCAGCTTTGCACCTGTGGATGGAGGCTGCCCACACTTGAAAGAGACTCCCATCTCCCATGGGCCAAGTGCCCACTGCTCCTCTGCCACTCCTTGATACACTTAATACATCACACTTCTGATCTTCCAAGCACTGCACAGATATTAACTAACCTTCTCTGGAACTTCTTTTAACTTCTTCCACATACGCTTCCTACGTTGTTGCCTCATCATGAGGTATTTGGCCTGGTCCTGTCCCTGAATTGTTGTTTTCTTGCTGACTGACTTGGAGATATCAGACAACCTGTGGGATGGATCCTGGTTTTTCTTTTGATTTACCTTTAAGATTTTATAAACACAATGCACTCTTACAATCTATCTATAACAAACATATAGCGAAAGGAAGGACTAGCTTGACGCTGCAGTAATAGGTAAAACAGCCTCCTCTCTCTCCAACTGAGAGAAAGCGTCTTGGCTATGTGAGATGACTAAATTGAAGAAATGCAAAATTGTCATAAAAGAACAGTGTTGACTTTTCCAACCATTTGCTCATTCAGTATCAACTAAGTTGTTAAAAAAAAAATGTTGGAGGCTGATTCCTATTGGGAAATCAATTTCTTCAGCCCTATTCAGCCAGTAATGGAAAAGGTGGCTTTCCATCTGATCCTTTAATTATCTTTAATTTTTATAGGTAATTATGGTTTCCTCAAAAAGCGTTCATTTTTCAGAGTCCTGTTTTCAGTCATGTACCGGAGTTTTATTTTAAATAGCCTTAGTGGAAGCACAGATGCCCTTTGTAAAAGCCAATTCAAATGAAGCCATTTAAAAATTAATTACCACTTGGATTCTCCACAACTGTCTGTGCATACTTGCTTCATTATAAATCAGCTGTTGTATAAGTTATGCGTTATACAGCCTCTTTTAACAGGTGACAAGGAGTCATCTATTGAATTTCTGTAGAATACTTACACTTCCCAGCCTGGTCTGCCACCTGCTGAGCGAACTGGACTGGCTCTCATTGGATGACCTTTTGGAGTGGGGAGAGGAAAAAGAAAGAAATCCCATTCAGTTCCTCTGAAGGTAATTTTTTTAAAGAAATTCTGAAGTTACAGTTACTTACCAGTTGTGGGTATTGCTTGTCCTTGGGGGCCCAGAAGACTTGGTAATGCTGGTTGTCTTTGTACGGGAACCTGATAGACATCTCAAAAAACCATTAGTAGGCTTGAGTTCTGAAGGTTTGAACCAACTCTCCCGTGGAGAAGAATGTGGATTAAATGCCGAACTATCCGTTTGTTGCAGACCACAGTAAGTCACCAGAGTTGGCTATATCATTTTCTATGAGAGAAATGAATCCCACCTCTCCTTTGCCAGAGGGTAAATGTAAATTGCAGGCTCAGGGTAAAGTTAGTCTCCGAGTAACTACATTTTATAAATGGAAGAAGTCTATGTTACAGCTCCTACAAAACGAGATCCATGACAGAAACACAGAAGTGCTACCAAGTGCGTTTTAAAACAGCCACTCGTGTCAGCACACAGCAGTATTTTCTTAGTTTATAGCAACAGGAAAACTTCAGTCTGTTTCACACATGGGATTTGATAAAAGTCAGAGGGGGCGGAAATCTCAGTCCAACAGCTACTTGTTAAATTTTGCAAGAAGCCTTTGAAACATAAACCAAAAGCAAAACGAGCTTTCAGAGAGAACGACTCCACTGCAAACACTACTGAAATGTTTTGCAGAAATACAGATTCTTAGCATACCACACGTTTAACCAACTTTCAGGGGCATGAACAGTAGGACCACCCTATTTTAATATTCAAAAGTATCACAGATTCTATGGTTAAGCACAATGACAGTGCTTCCTGCCCCGTAATTACAGATGCTGGCCAACTTGGTTGCATAGCCACTCAGACATGCACGCATGGTTTCTCTCGCTCACTTTTTGGCCAGTCCAATTAATTCCATACTTACGCATTAAGAGTTGGTATTGCGTATTTTCCAGTGTTGGTCAGCATAGCACCCTTTGTATTGGGGTCTTTCACCTCCATCATGAAACTCCTTGGAATTCCTGTGCTCTTTAATTCTGGGAACAGGCTCAACATTTTTGTCCTGTTAAGAAAAGAAATGCAGACATATCTCCTTTTAAGACCCACACTTAAAATGACATTTCAATGATTATTTTAAGCAGCAAAAGCCTTTAATCCTCTCCTTTTACCTAGCATAAGGGTTGCTCGACTAAAATACTTATTTTCCTAAATGAATATAGCCAGGATGTTCCAAAGGCCTGAGCAGTGTTTTGAACTCATTCCATTCTTTGGCTTAAGTTCAGATTCTTTAAGGGTGAAATATCCCTTAGCTCACCATCCACTCAGAAAAGAGATACAAACCCGCTCCTCCTCCAAAGCGCAATTCAGAGCACAAATATTCAATAGATGGGGTCAACAGAAACATCTTGGTTTTACATGAAATACTAAAAACTGTGAACTGTCATTAAACAGAGTTAAAACCAGAAACATTTCCACTAATATTGAAATATATAAAAATATGGATGAAAGTTCACAGAGCAAGATCTGTGGACATACTTAATGTCTATGACCTAGAAAAAAGAAAAGTTTACATTTATAATGCCAGGTTTCCCTTGGATTTTGAAGGGCTTTGCAACATTGCCATATGAACCTCTGTCTTTCACCCCAAGAGAAACAATTCTTAATATGAGTATTCATGGATTTGTTACGTAACTGCCAAGGTAAAAAAATGAAAAGCTAAGGAACACCAGAAGTCCCCCACAGTCTTACCCCATTTGTTGGGCAGTTCTTTATATAGTCGCCAGGTTTTCCGCAACGAAAGCAAGCATATGATGGTGGAGGTGGACCCCAGGGTTTCTGCATGTAACTAAAAGGGTTTGGGGCAAAGAAGAAAAAGGTATGCACGTGTCTCTCTCGTTAAAACAAACTTCTCTACAATTTTTCCATAATCTTCAAAGAACAGATTTGACATTATCAACACTTACTTGATTGGATCATATTCCTGGCAAGACTGTAGCATCATAGCCTTTATTTTATCTTCTTCGGAAGCACTGGCTTCAGCCAGATTGGCAGTCTGTTTAACAGGTAATTATTTGACACATACATTAGAAACACATTTAAGCCCACACTGCCAAAGAGAACACCACTCACCCAACCCTGTAAAGAGCAGCACAACGCCAGCTGAGGTTGCATGAAAACAGCTGCTTATATGAAACAGAGTTGTCCAAAAGATGTTCTGGGGAGTCCTTACATCATTACAGGCTGTTTATGTGCCTGTTAACCTACTTGAAAAGAGCATTCCTGGCCACTCAAAACTTAGGCTCTTCATGTTCCCCCCCACGAACTTCTTCATAGGAAGCAATTTAACTACAATAAGCAAAATCTGCAGTTTTTTCCAGTTGACCGTGTCCTTTTAACATACAAATTGTAATATAAACGTTATGCAGAACTGGATCTTCAAGTTATTGAAGGCAGCTGATTTTTTTAAAGTAGTATTTGTTCAAATGTTTTTATTACACGCTAGTACAGATACAAGCAGGGTCTAAGGGAGTGACTGTAAATGATTTGGACCCTCAAGCACCTATCATTCAGATCAACCACTCATGGTTTTGGTTTTAGATGCATTCATTCACAAAAGCAACCAGCTTGTTTCAGCATTTTGTTAAAGGGCTGTTTCATATACACAGCTTTTTCTCAACTGTAACATAATCCAGATCGACATCTATGAAATCATTTCCATTAACATTTACAGAAGACTTTACAGATACTTGACTAATTTGTTTGAACCCAAGCCGTTTACAAAACACATCCAAAACCCACAAGACATTACTAGGAATAGACCAAAATTCAATATGGCATTTAATGCATAATAAAACAGAAAACTTTTTACAACACATTGCCTCCATGCTAAGCCAGTCTGCACTGAGGAGGTTAGAGTAAGGAACCGTTTGGAGCTGCTCTATCTTATGTTCCTCTATTTTTCTGAAATACTTACATTTTCTCAAAAGCTTAAATGTGTACACCACTTGGACAGTTTTTCACATTTTAGAGTAAAACTTCACCTGAGTTTACAGAACCAAGGACATGTTTAGGGACAGCGCTAACAGAGACCAATTTCTCCTGGTGGCTACCTTCCAAACTATTTTTTTTTTCTTACCAAATGTCCACAATTTAATTTCTGCAGTGAGAGAGGGAAAAAGTTACCAGTGGGAAGAGATTTTTCTTTCTGGGAAAGGAACTCCAGCCTTTATTTTCAGAAGAAAGAACTAGCTCCTCTGCATTAGGCCCTGCCTTCTCTAATCTTTGTAACTTTAAAGACTAGTAATTTCATTGGCTAGCACTACGCCTTTTCACAAAGTGCAATCCCTAGTGCTTTCCCAGACAAAGTTACATGTTGTTGAGCAAAAAATGCAAGCAGTTCCATAGCAAAACATGGCATTACAACAGTTTCAGAAGGTCACGTTTGCTAATACGCCACACATACGCATCAGTATTTTCCTGTAAACAATTAGGTGCATTTACACAATTTACACAGTCTGCGATCAAACAAATTAGATTGTGTTGTCCACTGTATATATACTACAGTGTATGAAATTGTGCAGCATTCAAAGCATGGATCTATAACTGTAGTGCCTAGAAATTCAAAAATAGCCATGCAGTTGTCCGTGTTCCAGAAACGCTTCTATTTTGGCTCTTGCAAACCCCCCCTGAAATGTCCGTCACTTACAGCCAATTAAACTCTTCTGTGAAAATTGTGTTAGTTTCCAATGCAAAATGAACGAAAAGTATGAAAAACGGTAAACAGCTTCTGAAGTGCTTCTTCTTTGTGTCTTGAAGATGAGTAATACTGCAACATTACGTTGCGGCTGATAAGGTCCTCCCCCTTCTATCTTCCCAAGCTGGCAACTACTCTTTACCAGGATAGTATCAAAATATACACACATTTTAAAGTTAAAAGAAATACTTTAAATTATTAAAAATTAAATTAAAGGTTTGTTCACATGACAACAGTTATCCAGCTATAGATCACAGTATAAGATTTAAAAATACAAAGCAAACACTTTTTTTTTAAGAATATATATGTACCTTAGTCAGCTGGGCCAGAGAAATAGATGCAGAAGAGTCATCAATCTGTTCACAAAAAACTAAACTCATATTCAAGTTCTACAATCAAAAACAGAGCAATAGTTAACCTCTACTGTAGTCTGACAGTCTGCACTATATCCTCCGAGTGTCACTGAAAGAGCCATTTCCAACCTAGTGTAGTTGGTATTTGTTCAAAACAAAGTCCAAACCTGTGACAGCTTAAGAGTGCCTATGGGGTTAAGGAGAAGAAGCTAAACTAACCAAACCCGCTGGAGATCAACTTATTGCTCCAGAATATCTCAGAGGTGGACCCTTGTCAAATGCTCACAGCTGCTTAAAAGTCGAAGGGGTAAGGAAGCTATCAATTTTCAGCTAAAAAGGATTTTAAAAAAATATTTATTTGAGAAGGAAGCATCACTACAGGAAACTTCTTTTCAGTGTGGTTTGTAAACTAATCAGCCAAGTATTTCCTTGTGTTACTTATTTCTGTTTTAGCAGCAGAACGACAGTGTCTTCAAACCTGAAGAAAAACGCTGCCCCTTTTCCAAATGTAAATTCAAAGTGGCAGTATCCTAAAGAAAAGCTTAGCCTTTGGGAAATTAAAGCAGCATCCAGCCCTGAAGTCACCCAGATCCAAAAATGTACTGCAGGCGGAGGTTAAGAAAAATGACAGGGATTTTACCCTTTACAAATGCACCCGGCTCTAACTTTGTGCCAAAATTTGTACACTGGGTTTTACGTATTTTCATTTGCAGACAAACTATTAAACTAAACTGCTTCGTCTGATAAAGCGGAAAGGTCAAATGTAGAACTTTAGAATACCACTTTGTGTAGCAACGATATTTAAATTCACAGCAATCTATTAAAGACAGTTACGCACTCAGAGGGGCCCAAACAATATCACTTCAATTATACAGTTTCAGGAACAAATACCCAAGTCTTTAAGGACATGAAAAGGAAGCATTTAGCTGCACAGAACTGTCCTCAAAACGTGTGGGACGTGTTGGTTTTGGTATTTGTTTGAACCCCCAAGTCAAAAGTAAGAAACAGTACCAAGTTTAACAATAATGGTTTCTCAGTGGTTTTTGATAACGTTTTCAAAAACCATGTTCAGTTGTGCAAACCTTGAACCTACGTGATCTAAAAACGATTGTACATTATCTGTACAACACAAAGTCATTCAGGAAATAGTCTAGCATATCCAGTATGAAATACAATGCATTACTAGGCACAAACACCAATATTCACATGAGATAGAACTGTGCAAATGATGGCATTACTCCGTTTCTACTATGCTGAATCAAATACATTGTATTTACAACATATGCTATGTTTTACTGGAAAATCTATTCAGTTAATGTTTGGAAAATTAATCCAAGGCTACCTTAAGGGCAGCGTGCAGCAAAAAGTGTGAGATTGTGTTTTTACATACTGCTTTTGATGTTCCACTTACTGGCTCAGTTTGACTTCTAGAAGAAGAAATAAAGGTGATCAGAACTTCAAATACAGCACTTGTACCAAAAACAGAAAGCACTGAAAACAGATTATAAAACCTGAACATCAAAACTTTATGTTCTGATAGTCTAGTGAATGTGGAAATTTATTCATATACATAAACCGTTCTCTCTTGGTACATTCAGTGCAACTAAAAAAACCCCCCAGAATCCCATTTCTACTTTGTCACAAATTACTCTAAGGCTTACAGATATAGAACACAACAGTGCAAGGGGAAGTCCTCAGATAGTTTGTCTCTGCTACGTAAGTATCAAAACCAGGAAGTCTGTACTACAGTTTTGTGTTCATAAATAATCAACCATCAAAATACGAAGGTAACTTTAGCCAATCTGTGTATCGCTAGTATTACAAATAGGTACCAGATAGAGTCCTTTAGTTTCTAAGAAAGAACAGCGATAGTCTAGACACTTCCAAGTGCACGTTTACTTAAGTGAAAAAAATCAGTCATCTGACAAATAACAACAATGTCAGCAGCATCATCTTTAGAACAGTGTTTCTCTGTGGAAGCCCAAGCACTGTGTTCAGATATCTTAGCCATGAAAGTGCCAAAACACTAAATGTGTTACATATCCTGTATGGACTAAAAACAGTAGTAGAAATGTCACCTGAAAGCAGGTCCTAGGCCTTTGTGCGATTTAGGAGACCTGTGACAGAAAAAAAAGGTCTTGGTTGCCAGAATTTGCTTCAAGATAATCTTGAAAATGCTACGATATTTTAGGAAATATTTATTAAATTTGAAAACTTGCTGAGATTCCACATACTCATTGATCTGTATCTGCACGCTACTCGTCATGAATCAGCCATGCAACCATTGATATCGTTAACAAACAATTCACACATCATCCAAAGTGTCCCATGAGCAGAGGCAATTCAAAGGCTGCTGTGCAATTGGTGTACAAATAGAAAGGCACATGCTCCCTGCCACTGCTAGAACACCACCAGGCTCGCAATGACAGCCACGTACCTCCTGAAGTTGAGGAAGGACAAGGACATCCTTTAGATTACCACAGCATGGATTCTTCATACATTTACCTTCAAGAGCGTACTAAAAGGAGAGTAACGCATTTTTGAAGGCCTCTCCACCATTACAGCATACATTCATCATTCCCAAACATTCACCACTCTACCAGTTGTTTCTGCAATGTTCACAGCTGAAAGACTAGAAAGCTAATCTGCCTGGTTAATTTTCAACGCTAGAACAGCAGTGCTGTTCCTTCCTTATCCCCTTATACATACAGGTGTGTATCTGACCTTTGATGCTAGCAGCATCTATCCTCTCATTTTAGGGCAGCATTACAATACCAGGAGAGGGTGCCCGAAACAGAGGATGCACTGACAAGACAGCACTAAGCAGACATGTTTAAATTAACCCCCAAAACAAGGCCACGTTTATGAGCACAGTGCTGCGGTGTCCAGAATTACTAGAGAGTGCCTGAAAACACTGCAACAACTACTGCAGGAATACGCCCAAAGTTGAGATGCAGAGCCACATAAATTCAGTGTTTTTTGCTTGCAGATGCCTCGCGGGTACCGGGAGGCTGCTGTACTCTTTGTTCGAGACACAGTGTAACTCATCCGTCTACTTGATTTATTGAGAACCAACATTAGAAAGACATGGCAAAACCACAAGCTAATAATACCTACTAATTGTGGTGGAGAGACCTATCTTTAAGGCGGCTGGAAAACATGACCGTTCAAACAATGCTAATGTAGCTGATATAGAACTGGACGGTATGAATACATAAATGACAGCAGTAATCCTCTAGTCAGCATTGCGTTGGAATAGCTGTAATTTTAATCAATACACCTGATTCTCTGTCCTCCGTAAATCTTAGGAATACAGAACCAAAACCCGGAGCACAGATACCAGCTTAGGGTAAAAACAGACGTAGCAAGATAACTAGTAACATTTGGTAATGTGCTAAACTGCTTACTGAGTTTCAAGTTGGAAAGGATTAACTATTCCTTCATCGTACTTGCACAAAAGGCAATACACTTTAGGATATTGTTCTTTTTCTCTTGCCTGAAACGGACATTGTCTTGAGGAAACGCATAGGAATCGCTTACGAATGGAACTTCTTGTTTGCATCGTTCGCCAACTGGTAAACGTTGGTCTTTCCTCTATAGCTAGTATGCAAAAAACCCAGATTCGGGGTGTAAGAATACCTGCCATATCCCCCCCAAATGCCAGAAACAGTCAAACACTGAGAATCAGACTCTTCTGAGATGGGAACAAAGTATGTGTTTACACTACAATGCGTATCTGTCTTTACTATAAAAGCCATAAAAGCAAACACATATAATAAGGAATCTCTGCACGTCGAGGAAACAGGATCTACAACTTGGGTCTTAGAACAACCAACCCCAAGAACAAACCCAATAGAATAATCTTAAAAGTTACCATGGTTGGAGTTCGAACCCCATGTCCCAGCAGGCCTAAAAATGTAAGTCCACTTTCGGACAGATACATTAAAATCTACCCCATGCCAACAAAAATTAACAGCAGCTTTAACAAGAAAGAATGCCTCTGTAAACTAATATCCATAAAAAAAGTTAACACACTGAAACCCCTAACAAAGAATACAATGCTTTATGGATACTTACATAACATCGGTTTTGCCGGTAGCTTTAACTCCTCCAACAGGGATTCTTCTAACAATTACCGATGAGTTCTTAGGAATCAGGGCATTCTCATCTGTGTATTCTGAAAACAACACAAATACAGAGAAAAACATCAGTCAATTTGTAAGAATGCATGTTCATATGTAATTACGTAGCACTTTGCAGAATCCCTTTACAGATACAAACGCAAAATTTTATATGTAACATCACGCTTTTATCGTCTCAACACACTAACAGTATATTTCAAGAAATCTTGGGGTTTGAGAATCAAACACAAGCAGCAAAATCTTTTTCCTTTTTTTAAAACAGTTTGAATGCCAACAGCAAAATGGACTCAAAGGTCACTAAAGGAGAGTCTGCTAATGCACGAGGTTCTTTCCTGACCTAGCTTAAAGTTGCTTTTGCTTCCGTTAGGCTACAAAACCCATAGATCTTTGGAGAAAAACAAACCGCAGCAAAGTCTCACCTGCCTAAACCAGATTCTAAAGTCTGACTAGCTTGCCCTGCAACCAAACAGGCACTTAGCTAAAGCACGAGAACTCTGCACCATTGCTTTCATAGCTGTTAACTAAAAACCAGTCACCTGTGCTGCCAGTGCTCAAGCCTGACAGAACACAGAAGAGAGCCTGCCGCCTCTGCCTGTTTCTTGGAGCTTAATCCATCAACAACCACACTTCTCAGCTGCTCAGGGCTTTACGTTTAAATGGAAACAGAACTGGCAGTGCTAGAATTTGGATCACAGACATTTTGGGGTTTTTTTGAGCTTGCTTTCACAAGTAGGGCAGAATTGGCTCAAACTCAAGTGGTATCTCCCCTCTTAAGCTAATCATCTAGAGCGAATCAGAACAATGGTCTGAAAACCAAAGATACTGTATACCTCGTCAAGCCCTGTCAGGTGGCATCCCTAAGACCCCTAACCTTGTGCTGTTAAGGCTCTTCACAGACACTCTCCTGAAAATAGTTTAAGTATCTGTAGACAAACAGCAAGCTTTAGGTCCAACCACTTGAAAGGCTAGGGCTGAAGTTACAGTTACCGCAGTGTACATACTACTCTGTTTAAGTTTTAACACATGAAACAGGAAGAGGAAAAAAAACACTAGTACACATTTTAAAGAAAAGCCTGTTGTAAGAGTGTCACAGAACCACGGGGGGGGGGGGGGAGGGGGGGAAGAAATGTAATGTTTAAGGAATGAAAACACTTTACAAGTCTTTTTATTTCTGAAAAGTCACATCCCAACGTCTTTAATCACATTCAAACTTATCGAGATGGCAGATTACCAAACTGAAATATCCTACTAAGTAATACGAAACCATTATCATCTCTAAGAATCAAGCACCATTTGTTAGATTTAAAAGAATTTATGATGTCTCTAAGAACATTTCTTATGTATATCCACCATAAATGTTCTGCCATAAAACTTCAGTACTGTCCTGATACGGTTAACATGTAGTACAGGAAAAAAAACCACCGTTAGAAACGAATGATGAAATGATGCTCGATAGCATCTGAATGACCATGTCTTTGGTGTGGAAAAGAAGTTATATTAACAAGAAATTCCAAAGTATAGTTTAGATACGGAGAACACTCATGCGCAAGACGGCTTTCAAGGGTCTGCACAGATTTTAACTCACAGATACGCTCCTGATCCAAAATGTTGCTAGTGGGCAGTTTCTGCAACAGCCGCAAAACCCATTTTCCAATGCAGTGGAGTAAAACAAGTTGAAGTCAAAATTAAGTCACAAAATTCACCAAATCCACGTGGTTTCTTTTCTTCAAATTAGCCATCTCTTTTATTATTTCTATCACTTTCAGCTTTCTCCACCACATTTCAAAGAAATCTGGCAAGTTGGTTATTACAAGATATGCTCCCACATTTCCTTCTCATTTTACCTAGAAGAATTCCAGGAAACCAAAGCTTTTGTAAGCACCGTGTGTCACACATCAACCACGTACTCTTCTACGCCTAGCTCCATGTCTACAACACAGATCTGAAGGTAGTTGTCAGAACAGCAACTACAGAAGAACAGCTCTGTGAGGCCCCCAACACAAGTCACAGCTACCGATGGTGGCCGAATCGCATTATGGCTTCCCACCCCACTTAATGCCCAGCGCCGCTTGCCCTCCCGGTCCCGCCGCATGCTGGCGGGATGGGCCCCAGCCTGACTCACGCTACGTGGGGATGACCCACAAAGAGCAGAGCGCGGCTCCCACAGGCCACGGCCGACGCAGGGTGGTCTGCACCTTCTTTGATCTGGGCGTTGGTGATCTGCAGGTCGCAGCTGGCCGCCTTCAGCTCCTCGCGGCCCATCATCTGGTGCTTGAGGTCACACAGGGAGATGTGGAGGCCGTTGAAGGTGACCATGTCATGGTTCAGCTTGGAGGAGAACTTGTAGTGGACGCACGACATGGTTGGGGCCAGGAGGTGCCTGCTCCGTGATGGCGTCTACCGCGGCAGACAGCGTCGCGGCCGCTGTGCCAGGTGAGGGCCCGCGGCGGTTCCTCCTCCACCGAGGAGGCCAGGGCAAGCAGCGCGGGCTGAGCTCGAGCGGGCCGGCGGCGCTCAGAGGCTGCGGCGCTCCGCCATGGCCTTCCTGGCCGACAACCGCACGGGCCGCTGCGAGCGTGTCACTGTGCACACGCAACGGCACACTGCACCCCCCCCCCCCGCGCCTCACGTGACCCAGCGCATTATGACAAAAGGCCCGCGTCACGTGGGCGTGGCGGCCCCGCGCTCTTCATCCTAACACCAAGCGCCCCCGAGGGGAGGGGGGGCCCGTCAGCCCCGGGCCTGTCACCACCCCGGGCCGCTGGTCTCCCTGCTGTCCCCTGGCCTGTCACCACCCGGTGTCCTGCCACCCCCCAGGCCTGTCACTGCCTGGTGTCCCTCCTGTCACCCCCCAGGCCTGTCCCTGCCCAGTGTCCCTCCTGTCACCCCCCTAGGCTGTCACCACCTGATGTCCCTCCTGTCACCCCCCAGGCCTGTCACTGCCCGGTGTCCCTCCTGTAACCCCCCTAGCCTGTCACCACCCGGTGTCCTGCCACCCCCCAGGCCTGTCACTGCCTGGTGTCCCTCCTGTCACCCCCCAGGCCTGTCCCTGCCCAGTGTCCCTCCTGTCACCCCCCTAGGCCGTCACCACCTGGTGTCCCCTCCTGTCAGCAGCCAGCCAGGGCAAGACAGCCTGGGGCAGATGCAGCGGGCTTGGCCGTGTGGCGCTCGGCTGCCCGCGGTGCAGGGCTGGCAAAGGGAGGGGACATCTCAGGGTGCTTGAGTGTATCTTGTGGCATTCATGGAAAGTTCAGTCAAAGCAGCCAATGACCATTTATGTTTATGGCCACAGACCAGTCCCCTGCCCCCATTTTTTAACTCTTCCCTCTCTGCCTTTAGCCCATCACTATTTTTTGCTTTCTCTTTCTCTGCCTCTCTCCCTGTCTGTAGTTTCTAATTCCTCCCTGTCTGTCCTATAGCCTGCTGCTATTTTTCCCTTTCTCTCCATCGCTTTCTCCTGCTCCCTCTCCTTCTCGTTTTTCTATCACCGTGTCCTGCTTCCTGGCCTTATCTTAATGTTAGGGTTAGGGGCTAGGGTTAGGGTTAGGCTTAGGGTATCGTTAGGGCTAGGGTTAGGGTCGGGGTTAGGATTATGGTTCGGGTTTAGGGTTAGGGATAGGCTTAGGGTTTCGTTTTAGGGTTAGGCTTAGGGCTTAGGGCTTAGAAGTAAAACTGTCCCAAGCACTTACGCCTCCATCAAGGACCACATGCTCTGAGGCTTGTGATGACTGTTGGATGGCTTTCCCTCCCCCCGATGGAAACACCTCTCAGTTCTCTGTGCTCACACCAGGGAAGGAAAGGCAATACACCCCCATATCTAAAGGCATGGCACTCCAAGCAAAGGTAACGTTTCGTTTCTTTAGATGAACTGCCTGGCCAGTTACAACACCTGCTTATACTGACTTCATCCACCCTTACCCGCAAAAAATTGTGACAGGCTGCGTCAGCGTGGAGAGTCAGGTGAACTTTGACGCGCACACTGCTACCATAGGACTGGATTTTTAACCTATTTACATTTATCCGTCGCTTTGAAGCTGCCCAAGGGTCAGCATGCCCTTGCTACTGGAGGTTCTTGCTCTGTGCAGGCACTAAGGAAGACATTTCTGGTGACAGATTATTTCTAACGGGTAAAGCACAGCAGAACACACTGTTTATGAGCTGCTGAGAATCGTCCCCCAGGCATAGCAGGAACAACGGCAAAGCTTGTATATTTAAGATGCATTTGAGTTACATTACCATTAAAATACACCACCACCAGACAGTGCTCTAGACGGAAGGCTGACATCAGTGTACAAGGACAGTCCCTTCTGGACATCTCGCTCCTGGGTAGAAATCCTAGAGACTTCCTTTAAGGACAGAAATCCAAAGAGCTACAATAAGCCTTTTAAATTCAGCACAGCAAACAAAAAGCAAACAAACAAAACATGACAGGAAACCCCTGAGGCACTGATGAGGAACACAAGGTCTCCCCTTGAGTCCACTACCCCTCACAAGACTTACTCAAAATTACTCAGTTGCTTACTCAGAAGCAATAACCAACAAGCCATGTACCCTTGGGGAAGCCCTTGTCCTTCTGTGCCGCTGGTGGCATCCCACCATTTCTTTGGGAGTCCACACAAATTCAGAAGTACACTTAGTCCTCCGGCAGTCATTACCTATGGACCCGAACTCCTCCCACACCCCAGAAGTGGCTGTCGGTCGTCTGGCAGTCATTCTCCACAAACTGCAAGCCCTCCATACCTAACCACCTCCCTAGTGACTCAGTGGAAATGAGCTGGACCACAACAGAAGTGACACTGCCCAGCCCGGTCACACAGATTAGACCACAAACGGTGGTTACAAGACAGAAAATGCAACACAAACCACAAGGACAGCAAAAAAACAAGCAGAAGACACGTCACACAAAAACCAAAGACCCCTATCCAAACCCTAAAAATGCAAGCAAGCTACAAAAGGACTTTCCAAAAAAAAGACCACCCAGAACACAACATAAGGCAAAACCAACCCAACCCCAGGAACCCAGCGCTTGCAAACCCAGATCCTGACCATAACAATAACATGCTTTAATCCTAAGTCGCGTAAACTCCCATAACCCTCAAACCCCATAACCCTAGCACGCTGGAACCCTAGCGCCCCATATCCCTAGCACATTGTAGCCCCAAGATATCAAAACATTGAACACAAACTCCCTGGAGGTCTCTCTCTTCAGGTGGCCCCGGATCTCAGACACCACAACTCTGAAGTGGGGGTGCCCAACGTGCCCAAGTGGAAGATCCACCAGGACAGCACCAGCATCCATCTTCACATCATCCGTCACGCCCTGAAAAAGTGGCCAGGCTGGACACTCCTGGGGAGAAAGGCGGGGGCACTCGGAGACTTTGAACCGGCCAGCCATGGCCACACGGCTTCAGCTCATCATGTCTGTGTCAGAGCCACCAGGCAGGTGACCCCGTCCCCCCTGCGAAGACCCCTTGGGGTAGCCGTACCCAGCACCAGCTGGCTGGATACGGCCTTTGCTCTCTGGGGAGGTGCTCCCTGGGCGCAGGGTCTCTCACGGGGGAACTCACAGCTCACCTGGGCTGCTCTGCGGCCACCAGATGCCTTTGCTGTCAGGTGGCTCTCAGCACCTCTCTGCCAACGGCTGTCACCTCCCTGCGGGACGCTCTCCAGCGCACGGTCCGTCTCCACTGGGTCTCCCTGGGGACAAAGATCGGAAGGGAGGGATGGGGTTTGCTCTGTCCCCGTTCCCAGGGTGCTTCAGGAGAGACCTGCCACCCCCAAATGAGCTGTCTGACGTGGACACCACAGACCAGCTGCAGACGTGGGTCAGCACGGTGGCGGGGAGTGGGCAAGATGTCCTGCGGAGCCCCCGGCGCTGGCAGAAAGCAGAGCTGGAGACAACGGGGAGAAGCCCCAGGCAGCCGGCAGCTGGCGGTGGGGCCTGGCAGGGAGCAGCGCCCGCAGAAATGCCCGGCTCCTGGAGCCTCGGCCCCAGGGCTGCAGCCTCGGCACCTCCTGGGGCTTCGCTGGGAAAAACCAGGCAGGGGTGACCCTGACAGCCCGCACACGTACCTGGCCCCGGGACCTGGCAGCCTGTCCCTGTGCCCATCGCTGCCACGGCATCCAGGAAGCAGCGCCCCAGCCCTGGCGTGGCCCTGAGCCGCCTCTCAGGCCAGGCAGCAGGAAGCCGCGCCCCATGGCATGCTGGGAGCTGTAGGCCCGGGGCACGGGCTGCCGGGCGGCCATGTTGGTTCCCGGGGCATGCCGGGAGCTGTAGGCCTGGGGCACGGGGCTGCTGGGCAGCCATGTTGGTCTTGGGAGGTGCGGGCTCTGCTCCAGCTGCCGCCCAGCTGAGGTGAGGACAGGCACGCAGGTGGAGCTACCGAAGAGGAAGGGAGGAGAGGACAGACGGACAGAGAAAGAAGTGCTTGAACTGTAACATTTGCCTGGCAGTGCAGAGAGCGGGAGCTGCAGTGAGTCCCAGCCCCTCGGGGCCGTGTCACCCCTCTTCTGCATCGCAGTCCCTCCCAGCCCCCCCCTCCCATTTCCCTCTGTGTCATTTTTTTCACTTCCCCATACCTCTCTTCTTCTATTGCTGTGTTCTGCTCCCTGTCCTCTCTTCTCCAAGTCCCTCTTTCCCTGTCGCTCTACCCGCCCCTGTCTTTTTCTTGCTGCCCCTCCCTCCTGCTCCCTGTCCCTCTTTTTGCCTTCCTCTGTCTCTGCCCTGCAGCACATTGCTGTTGTTTCTTCTCTGTCTCTTTGTCCTGGTCTGCATCCCGCTCTGTTTTTCACAGTCTCTCTGGCCTGTTCCCTGTCGTGATTTGTCTCTCTCTGCCTGTATGTCCCGCTCCCTGTCCTTGTCTTCCCTTCTCCCTCCTTCTGCTTCCCTCTCTCTCTGCCTCCAGCCCGCTGCCCTGCTCACTGTCACTGCGGTTTTCCATTCTGTATCCCACTGTCCCTGTCCTTCTTCCTGTTCATCTCTCTTCTGTCTCTCTCTGCTGCTCCCTCACCCTTCCCCTCCCCGCTTCCTCCATCTCTCTGCAGGGCTCCTGAGGCTTCTCTTTCTTTCCCCATCCCTCTGTGCTGCTCACTGTCCCTGTTTCTCTCTTTCTCTTCGTTGTTATTCTTGTCTGTCACTCTGTCCTTCTCCCTGCCCCTATTCCTTTTTACTCCCTCTCCTTTCTTCTGCCCACCGCAGGTTTTCTTGCGATCTCTGTCCTGCCCCTAGCCCTTAGCTCTCTCTTTCTTCCTGCCTCCGTCTCCCTCTTTCTGCCTCTCTTCCTCTTTTCCTGCTGCTTCTTTCTCCATCTTTGTCCAGATCCCTGTCCTTTTTTTTCTCTTGCTGTCCTTCGGTCCTTTTTCTCTTTTCTCTCTTTCTCTCTGTCCCATTCATAGAATCATAGAATCATAGAATCATAGAATCATACAGGTTGGAAAAGACCTCTAAGATCATCGTGTCCAACCGTCAACCCAACACACCATGCCCACTACACCATGTCCCTAAGGGCCTCATCTACACGTCTTTTAAATACCTCCAGGGATGGTGACTCCACCACTTCCCTGGGCAGCCTGTTCCAAGGCCTGACCACTCTTTCAGTAAAGAAATTTCTCCTAATGTCCAATCTGAACCTCCCTTGGCGCAACTTGAGGCCATTTCCTCTTGTCCTATCGCTAGTTACTTGGGAGAAGAGACCAACACCCACCTCGCTACAACCTCCTTTCAGGTAGCTGTAGAGCGCGATGAGGTCTCCCCTCAGCCTCCTCTTCTCCAGGCTAAACAACCCCAGTTCCCTCAGCCGCTCCTCATAAGGCTTGTGCTCCAGGCCCTTCACCAGCTTCGTTGCCCTCTTCTGGACACGCTCCAGCACCTCCATGTCCTTCTTGTAGTGAGGGGCCCAAAACTGAACACAGGATTCGAGGTGCGGCCTCACCCTTCCCTCATTCCCTGCCCCACCCTTTCTCACTAACCCCCCCTGTCCAGCTGGCTGTGCCTTCTTTCCTCTCTCTCTCGCTCTCTAGTTTTCCTTTCTTCGTCTCTCTGTCCCACTGCCCATCACAGCTGGTTTTGTCCTCCAGTGGTGTCCTGCCCCCTCTTCCTTTTTTCTCTCGCTGTCATTCTGGCCTCTTCTTTTAAATTCCTCCATCTCGGTCCTGCACCCATCACTGTTTTTTTCCTCTCCTGTCCCTTTGTCTTGCTCCCTGTTCCCCGTTCTTGTCTCTCCTTCCCTTTGTTCTGCCGCCCATCTCTGATCCCCTTCTTGCTCCATCTCTCTGCCCTGCTCCCTGGCCCTCTAAGTCTCTCTCTGTTTCTCTGTCCCGCTCCCTGTCTCTCCCCCACCCTATTTTTCTGTCCTACTCCCTTTTCAGGTTCCCCCCCCGCTCTCACTTTGTCCTGCTCCCTGCCGCGGCTATTTCTCACTCCATCTCTGTCCTGCAGCCCAGTGCTGTTTTTTCCTTCCATCTCTCTGTCCTGCTGCCCAGCCCAGGCTCTTTTACCTCCTTCTGTGTCCTGCTCCCCGTCCCTTAGTTTTGCCTGTCTTTCCCTTTGTCCTGCCTCCCTGTGCCTTTCTTCTCTCTCTGTATCGCCCTGTCCTGCTCCCTGTCCTTGTCTTTCCCTGACAATCTGTGTCCTACTCCCTTTCCTTGTCTTTCCCTCTCTGCCCCCCATCCTTCTTCCTACCTTTCTTTTTCTTCTCTCTCCCCCTCTGTTCCTGCTGCTTCTTTTTCCACCTCTGTCCTGCTCCCTGCCCCTTTTTTCCTCTCGCTGTCCCTCTGCCCTGCTTCCTGTCCCCATCTTTTCTGTCTTTATTTCTCTGTCCCGCTGCCTGTCCCATCGTTTCTTGTTGTACTCCCCTGCCCCGTCCAGCTGGCTCTCCCTTTTATTTGTTCTCTCTTCCTCTTTCCTGCTTCTCAGTCCTCTTTTCCTCTTCCCCTGTCTCTGTCCTCCAGCCCGTTGCTGGCTTTTCCCCCCCTTCTTGGTCTCCATCAGGATCTGACCCTCTCTTTATTTCTCAGTCCCTTTGTCCTGCTCCCTGTCCTTCCTTCTCTTTCTCCATCTGGACGTCCTGCTCCCCGTCCCTGTCTTTCCCTAGCCCCCCCTTCCTTCTTCCTCTCCTTCCCCACGCCCATCTCTGCCTCTCTGTCCTGCTCCTTGACCCTACTTTTTCTTCCTCCATCTCTCTGCAGGGCTCCTCATCCCTATTTCTCTTGATTTCTCCAGCTCTCTAGCCTTTTCCCCGTACCTTTCTTTCTCCCTCAGCTCCTCTATCTTTTCTCTCATCATATTTTTCTCTTTCTAGTCCACTGTCCTTCTCCCCGTCAACTTAAGCTCAATGACCAGGTGTCCCTGGGCTCTGGTATTTCCTTAGCATTGCCCTAGGGAAGATCTGTGGTTTTAGGGCTAGGGATCATTTAGGAGCTGGTCTCCTTACGTAGGCAGCGGAGCTAGGCATAGTTAAAGCAGAGGTTGTTCTCAGCTGGTGCTCTGTGCGTCCTGTTGAAAGAGCAGGCTGTGGGCCTTATTTTGAAGGAAGGTTTCTTGTTCTGCGCTTATTGCTCCTCGGGACGCTGCACAGAAGTGGTGGTGGGATCTGGAGAGACAGATGGGACCTGCTGTGATTCCTAGTAAATGTGAACTTGAACGAGACCAGACTGACTGCATATGGTTTTCTTCTCGGCTCCAATTCCAACCTGCGTGCTCGGCGCTAATGAAAAAAGAGAGCCTGAGCTGCAAATGAGCAGACAACGTCACTCACTTAGGTCACCGTGCAGTTGGTCTGTGATGAGGGATGTGTACTTCCATGATGGTGCTTTCGTGAACGTTCTCTGGTCTTGCCACTTCAAAGCCCTCCCTTTTTCCAGACATTTTAAGATGGCATTTCTTATTCTGGGGTTCAGGCTGGAGTTGGACTTAATGTTGAACAGCTGATATCATGGGCTCCGTAAAATGTGAGAGAGAACCCTGCTTTTTTTGTTGTTGTTGTTGTTTTCTAACACGCCCTAAACTTTGCTAAGCAAAGGGAGGAGTGGTTGCAAGAGTCTGTTCTTTGAGAGTGACGTATTCCTGTAGCGTGCCTGTCTTTGTATGGTGAAGGTTTCCTACCTGCAGTATGATTTTGCTGAGCTGTGAGGCTGTATTGGCGTAGCAAAGGTAAGAAGTGGCGTCTTTAAAGGTCATGAAACTGTAGCAAAACTAGCGGGAGAAGCTAGTTCCTTCCCTGCCAAAACTAGTAGCAAGTAAAAGCATTTGCAATTGGCTTTTTTATGCAATGTTCATACAGAGCTTTTGGTATTGATTGATTTTTGGGAAGCAAGACAGCAGTGAGGAAAGAAAACTGGGGCTTCTTCACCGTAGGCAGGGTTCAAGCCTTTGCGCTAGAACAGGTCTTCACTACAGTTTACAAAAAGAGAAGATGAGCTGTCTGTAAGGAAGGTTTCAGTAGAAGTAAGGCTAGATTTGCAGAATTTGCTCCTCCGTATCTGTTGCAAATAAGAGATGACTTGGCAGTGTTTACATCTGAAGTGCATGCCAGTGTGTTAATGCAGGCCGTCGAGGTCTTTTCAGGGGTACTTCTGGACTGCAGGTTGCGTGCGTGGGGGGCACCATGTCCCAGGATGAGCCAGTTTTAGCTCAGAGGATGTGACAGAATGGCAACCATCTTTGTGGTGGACCCCTGTCATGGTTTAACCCCAGTCGGCAACTAAGCACCACACAGCCGCTCACTCGCCCTCCCCCCAGCAATGGGATGGGGGAGAGAATCAGAAGAGCAAAAGCAAGAAAACTCACGGGTAGAGATAAGAAGAGTTTAATACTTGAAATAAAATAATAATAGCAATAATAGTAATACTAGTAACAGTAATAGTAGTAATACCAATAATACCATAATAATACCAATAATAACACCAATAATAATAATAATAATAATAATGATAATAATAATAGTAACCATAATAACAATAATAACAATAATAATAATAACAATAATAATAATAACAATAATAATAATAATTTGTAATTAAAACAACGAGAGAGAGAAAGAGAGGGAGAGAGGATCAAGAATAAGAACCCCAATCCTAACACTAACACCAAACCCTCACCCTAACTCGAACCCCTAATGCTACCCGTAAACCCTATGCATAACACTAAGACCTCACTCTTACCCTAACCCTAACCCCGAAACCTAACCCTAAACCTGAACCCCAACCCTAACCCGAACCCTAACCCAAATGCTAACCCTAACCGTAAACCTAACCCTAACTCTAACCCTAACCCTACCCTAACCCTAAACCCGAACCATCCTAAACCCAACCGTAAAACTTATGCTAACCCTAAGCCTAACCCTAACCCTAAACCTAACCCTAACCTTAACCCTAAACCTAACCCCTAACCACAACCCTAACCTTAAGGCCTAACCACAACCCTAACCTTAACCCCTAACCCTAACGTTAACCCCTAACCCTAATGCTAACCCTAACCCCGAACTCTAGCCCTAATCCCGAACCCTAACCCTAACCCTGAACCCCAACCTAACCCTAACCCCTAAACCTAACCCTAATGCTACCCGTAAACCCTACGCATAACACTACGACCTCACCCTAATACTAACTCTAACCGCAATACCGAACCCTAACTCTAACCCTGAACCCCAATCCTAACCCTAAACCCTAACCCTAAACTTAACCCTAACACTAACCCTAAACCTAACCCTAATGCTACCCATAAACCCTACGCATAACACTACGACCTCACCCTAAACCTAACACTGAACCCTAACTCTAACCCTTAACTCCAGTCCTAAGCCTAACTCTAACCTTAACCCTAACCCTACCCCTAAACCTAACACTTAACCCTAACCCTAACCCTAACACTTAACCCTAAATCGAACACTTAACCCTAACCCTAACCTAACCTTAAGCCTAACCTGAATCATAAAGCTCTAACCCTAATGCTAACCCTAACCCCGAACCCTAACCCTAATCCCAAACCCTAACCCTGAACCCCAACCCTAACCTTAACGTAATGACCCTAACCCTAACTCTAACCCTAACCCTAATGCTACCCGTAAACCCTAAGTGTAACAGTAAGACCTCACCCTTATACTAACGCTAACCCCAATACCGAACCCTAACCCTAACCCTGAACCCAATCCTAAACCCTAACCCTAACCTTAACGCTAACACTAACCCTAAACCTAACCCTAACACTACCTGTAAACCCTAAGCGTAACATTAAGACCTCACCCTAACCCTAACACTGAATCATAACTCTAACCCTTAACTCTAATCCTAACCCTAACTCTAACCTTAACCCTAACCCTACCCCTAAACCTAACACTTAACCCTAACCCTAAGCCTAACACTTAAGCCTAAACTGAACACTTAACCCTAACCCTAACCTAACCTTAAGCCTAACCTGAATCATAAAGCTAACCCTAGCCCTAACCCTAACCCTAAGGCGAAACCTCACCCTAAAACAAAATCCTAACGCTAACCCTAAACCCAAACCGTAACCCTAACCCTAACATCAAACCATAACACTAACACTTTGGCAGAACCCTAATGTTAAACCTAAACGGAACCATAAAACTAACCCTCACATAACACCGAACCCCTAATTCTAACCGTAACCCTACTGCTAACTCAACCTCAAACCGTAATCTTAAGACATCATCATAACCCTACCCCTACCCCTACCCCTACCCCTAACCCTAAAACTAAACCCTAACCCTAACCCCTAACCCAAACCCTAACCCTAACGCTAAGCCTATCCCTAACTGTAACCCTACGCCCTAACCCTAACGCTAACCCTAACCCTAAAACGAAACCATAACCCTATCCCTAACACTAAACCTGAACCATAATCCTAACCCCACGATAACCTTAGGCCTAACCCTAACCTAAACCATAACCCTAACCTTAACCCCAACCGTAACCCTAACCTTAACCCCTAATCCTAATTTTAAACCCTAACCCTGATGCTAATCCTAACCCCGACCCCTAACCGTAATCCCGAACCCTAACCCTAGCCCTGAACCCCAACCTGAACCCTAATGACCCTAACCCTAACTCTAACCCTAACCCTAACCCTAACGCTACCCCAAACCTAATACCGTAACCATAACACCTCACCCTAAAACTAATGCGAAACCTAATCCTAAAATTAAAATGCAACCCTAACCCTAAACCTAATCCTAATACTTAATGCTAACCCTAACCCAAACTGAAATCCTAACCCATAAGCATAAACCCAACCGTAACCCCTAACCATAACACTAATCCCTAACCCTAACCCTAACCCAGCCCCTAACCATAACCCTACTGATAAGCCCTAACCCTAATGCTAACCCTAACCCCAAACCCTAACGCATATCCCGAACTCTAACCCTAACCCTGAACCCCAGCCCTAACTCTAACCTTAACCTTAACCCTAACCCTAAACCTAAAACTAAACCCTAACCCTAAACCCTAACCCAAACCCAAACCCTAACCCTAAAACTAACCCCAACCCTAACCGTAACTCTAAGCCCTAACCCTAAACCTAACCCTAAAATGAAACCCTAACCCGATCCCTAACCCTAAACCCAAACCATAATCCTAACCCCAACCCTATCCCTAAACCTAACGATAACCCTAAGCCTAACCCTAAACTTAACCCTAACCCTAACCTTAAACCTAACCCCAACCCCAACCCCTAACCATAACCCTAATGATAAGCCCTAACCCTAATTCTAATCCTAACCCCAACCCATATCCCGAACTCTAACCCTAACCCTGAACCCCAGCCCTAACTCTAAGCCCTAACCCTAAACCTAACCCTAAAATGAAACCCTAACCCGATCCCTAACCCTAAACCCAAACCATAATCCTAACCCCAACCCTATCCCTAAACCTAACGATAACCCTAACCCTAACCCTAACCCTAACCCTAACCCAACCCATATCCCGAACTCTAACCCTAACCCTGAACCCCAGCCCTAACTCTAACCTTAACCCTAACCCTAACCCTAACCCTAAACCTAAAACTAAACCCTAACCCTAAACCCTAACCCAAGCCCTAACCCTAACCCTAAAACTAACCCTAACCCTAACCGTAACCCTAAGCCCTAACCCTAACCCTAAACCTAACCCTAAAATGAAACCCTAACCCGATCCCTAACCCTAAACCCAAACCATAATCCTAAGCCCAACCCTATCCCTAAACCTAACGATAACCCTAAGCCTAACCCTAAACCTAACCCTAACCCTAACCTTAAACCTAACCCCTGCCCCTAACCATAACCCTAATGATAAGCCCTAACCCTAATGTTAACCCTAACCCTAAACCTAACCCTCACCGTAACACTAAGCCCTAACCCTAACCCTAACCCTAAACTTAATCACAAACACCTATAACTCATGCAAATGAGCAATATCAGGGCAGCAAGTCAGGTTCTTTAAATCCTTGCTTTCTCTCTTCCCTTCTCTCTTCTTGCTTTCTCTCTTCCGTTCGAGGAGATTTCCGTTCGAGGAAGCTTTAGCTAGTTTTATTATATTGTCTGTCTTAGGAGGAACAGCCACTTCTACTTTCCGCTTTGTCTTGTCAATTTTTGCTTTTGGCTTATCCTTCTCTTTTTTCTCCTTTTCAGACATCGGTTTGAAAACAATAGAATCTGCTTCCATAGGCTCATCTCTCACAGGGGTGGCATCATCTCTGCTTGGGACCATGAACAGGGAGTCCATTTTAACGTCTTCTGCTGGAACTGGCTCTCTTGGTTTTCTCGCACCTGCTAACAACTCAGCATTGGGAAATCCTTCATCCTCATCCCTTTTTCTTCTCTTTTCATGCTTATTTCCTTGGCCATCTCCCAGTGGATTTTTCACCTCCTTCTCTTTTGATTTTGTAGGATCCTTGATGCCATGGCGCTCTCTTTCAGAAGGTTTTTCAGGGTAATTTCCAGCTATATTGTGATTTTGGGGGCTCTGCCAAGCAGGATAATCCTCCCTACGTCCCCGAGCATATGGTGAATTCTCTTGTCTGGTCCCAGGTGGACCAAACCTACCTGGAGAAAAGTTCTCTCTGTTTACTGGAGGGTGAGGTTGAGCGCCAACAACATAGCCCTTGTAAAACTTTCCATGCCATTCTCTGTAGTTCCTTTCCCATTCCCTGTACCTTGCCTTTTCAAATGGATCTCTAAAGTCAAGAGATCTGCCAGAGTAAGCTTTCAGCTCATATGGTGGAACTTCTCTGTATCTGTTAAAATACTCCCTTCCTCCTTCCCCTTGAGGTATAGTCTGTTTAGTGGGAGACTGGCCTCTAAATACTGGAGACCTTGACCGTGAATGGCATCTTCCGTATGGGGGTGACCTTGACCTTGAACGCTGATAACCGTGTGACCTTGACCTAGAACGATAGTTACGCCTCTTCCCTTTGCCTCTTCTTGGATACGGCGGCGATCGCGAGTAGGAACGAGAATGGGAACGACTAAATGGTCGAGAGTAGGAGCGAGAGCGGGAAGAACCTGATCTTCATGTGGAGCAGGTAGACGAACTTGTAGAGTAAGGGGAAGCACTATAAGGAGACTTGGACCTGAAAAAAACCACAACACACAAGAAAAGAAATGAAGTTAATTCAAAACAGTCATTGTCCCCAGTTTTTTTCCTCCCAAATTTGGTTTGGGTTTTTTCTCCTCTCCATACGCTTATGTCAAAGCTTCTTTCAGCTGCTGACATAATGCTACTGCAAATTGAGGAATTTGATAAAATTTTTCAATTCCATTTGTCTTGTTTTAGTTATGCATGTTTACTACCTGCAACGAAAAATTCTATTGGAAAAAACACTGTCATTTTTCCTTATGTCAGATGCACTTTAGTGTAACTGCAGTCCGATATGCTGTTGAAATACAAACATGAAAAACAAGGCAACTTCATTGAGCCAAATACTTCCTCCTCTTTAAGTCTCCGTTGTTCTCTGTAAAACTCCTCCCTAGATAAGGGAGGCCAATGGCATCCTGCCAACTTAAGCATTTTTGTCCCTGCTTTCTGTTCATTAGAGACTACGCTCATTTCCTGATCCTCATACTTGCCTTCCACATCCTCACCCCCAACAGTTCATTCAGTCTTCTCTCCTTATACTCGGCTTTGCACCTGTGGATGGAGGCTGCCCACACTTGAAAGAGACTCCCATCTCCCATGGGCCAAGCGCCCACTGCTCCTCTGCCACTCCTTGATACACTTAATACATCACACTCCTGATCTTCCAAGCACTGCACAGATATTAACTAACCTTCTCTGGAACTTCTTTTAACTTCTTCCACATACGCTTCCTATGTTGTTGCCTCATCATGAGGTATTTGGCCTGGTCCTGTCCCTGAATTGTTGTTTTCTTGCTGACTGACTTGGAGATATCAGACAACCTGTGGGATGGATCCTGGTTTTTCTTTTGATTTACCTTTAAGATTTTATAAACACAATGCACTCTTACAATCTGTCTATAACAAACATATAGCGAAAGGAAGGACTAGCTTGACGCTGCAGTAATAGGTAAAACAGCCTCCTCTCTCTCCAACTGAGAGAAAGCGTCTTGGCTATGTGAGATGACTAAATTGAAGAAATGCAAAATTGTCATAAAAGAACAGTGTTGACTTTTCCAACCATTTGCTCATTCAGTATCAACTAAGTTGTTAAAAAAAAAATGTTGGAGGCTGATTCCTATTGGGAAATCAATTTCTTCAGCCCTATTCAGCCAGTAATGGAAAAGGTGGCTTTCCATCTGATCCTTTAATTATCTTCAATTTTTATAGGTAATTATGGTTTCCTCAAAAAGCGTTCATTTTTCAGAGTCCTGTTTTCAGTCATGTACCGGAGTTTTATTTTAAATAGCCTTAGTGGAAGCACAGATGCCCTTTGTAAAAGCCAATTCAAATGAAGCCATTTAAAAATTAATTACCACTTGGATTCTCCACAACTGTCTGTGCATACTTGCTTCATTATAAATCAGCTGTTGTATAAGTTATGCGTTATACAGCCTCTTTTAACAGGTGACAAGGAGTCATCTATTGAATTTCTGTAGAATACTTACACTTCCCAGCCTAGTCTGCCACCTGCTGAGCGAACTGGACTGGCTCTCATTGGATGACCTTTTGGAGTGGGGAGAGGAAAAAGAAAGAAATCCCATTCAGTTCCTCTGAAGGTAATTTTTTTAAAGAAATTCTGAAGTTACAGTTACTTACCAGTTGTGGGTATTGCTTGTCCTTGGGGGCCCAGAAGACTTGGTAATGCTGGTTGTCTTTGTACGGGAACCTGATAGACATCTCAAAAAACCATTAGTAGGCTTGAGTTCTGAAGGTTTGAACCAACTCTCCCGTGGAGAAGAATGTGGATTAAATGCCGAACTATCCGTTTGTTGCAGACCACAGTAAGTCACCAGAGTTGGCTATATCATTTTCTATGAGAGAAATGAATCCCACCTCTCCTTTGCCAGAGGGTAAATGTAAATTGCAGGCTCAGGGTAAAGTTAGTCTCCGAGTAACTACGTTTTATAAATGGAAGAAGTCTATGTTACAGCTCCTACAAAACGAGATCCATGACAGAAACACAGAAGTGCTACCAAGTGCGTTTTAAAACAGCCACTCGTGTCAGCACACAGCAGTATTTTCTTAGTTTATAGCAACAGGAAAACTTCAGTCTGTTTCACACATGGGATTTGATAAAAGTCAGAGGGGGCGGAAATCTCAGTCCAACAGCTACTTGTTAAATTTTGCAAGAAGCCTTTGAAACATAAACCAAAAGCAAAACGAGCTTTCAGAGAGAACGACTCCACTGCAAACACTACTGAAATGTTTTGCAGAAATACAGATTCTTAGCATACCACACGTTTAACCAACTTCCAGGGGCAGGAACAGTAGGACCACCCTATTTTAATATTCAAAAGTATCACAGATTCTATGGTTAAGCACAATGACAGTGCTTCCTGCCCCGTAATTACAGATGCTGGCCAACTTGGTTGCATAGCCACTCAGACATGCACGCATGGTTTCTCTCGCTCACTTTTTGGCCAGTCCAATTAATTCCATACTTACGCATTAAGAGTTGGTATTGCGTATTTTCCAGTGTTGGTCAGCATAGCACCCTTTGTATTGGGGTCTTTCACCTCCATCATGAAACTCCTTGGAATTCCTGTGCTCTTTAATTCTGGGAACAGGCTCAACATTTTTGTCCTGTTAAGAAAACAAATGCAGACATATCTCCTTTTAAGACCCACACTTAAAATGACATTTCAATGATTATTTTAAGCAGCAAAAGCCTTTAATCCTCTCCTTTTACCTAGCATAAGGGTTGCTCGACTAAAATACTTATTTTCCTAAATGAATATAGCCAGGATGTTCCAAAGGCCTGAGCAGTGTTTTGAACTCATTCCATTCTTTGGCTTAAGTTCAGGTTCTTTAAGGGTGAAATATCCCTTAGCTCACCATCCACTCAGAAAAGAGATACAAACCCGCTCCTCCTCCAAAGCGCAATTCAGAGCACAAATATTCAATAGATGGGGTCAACAGAAACATCTTGGTTTTACATGAAATACTAAAAACTGTGAACTGTCATTAAACAGAGTTAAAACCAGAAACATTTCCACTAATATTGAAATATATAAAAATATGGATGAAAGTTCACAGAGCAAGATCTGTGGACATACTTAATGTCTATGACCTAGAAAAAAGAAAAGTTTACATTTATAATGCCAGGTTTCCCTTGGATTTTGAAGGGCTTTGCAACATTGCCATATGAACCTCTGTCTTTCACCCCAAGAGAAACAATTCTTAATATGAGTATTCATGGATTTGTTACGTAACTGCCAAGGTAAAAAAATGAAAAGCTAAGGAACACCAGAAGTCCCCCACAGTCTTACCCCATTTGTTGGGCAGTTCTTTATATAGTCGCCAGGTTTTCCGCAACGAAAGCAAGCATATGATGGTGGAGGTGGACCCCAGGGTTTCTGCATGTAACTAAAAGGGTTTGGGGCAAAGAAGAAAAAGGTATGCACGTGTCTCTCTCGTTAAAACAAACTTCTCTACAATTTTTCCATAATCTTCAAAGAACAGATTTGACATTATCAACACTTACTTGATTGGATCATATTCCTGGCAAGACTGTAGCATCATAGCCTTTATTTTATCTTCTTCGGAAGCACTGGCTTCAGCCAGATTGGCAGTCTGTTTAACAGGTAATTATTTGACACATACATTAGAAACACATTTAAGCCCACACTGCCAAAGAGAACACCACTCACCCAACCCTGTAAAGAGCAGCACAACGCCAGCTGAGGTTGCATGAAAACAGCTGCTTATATGAAACAGAGTTGTCCAAAAGATGTTCTGGGGAGTCCTTACATCATTACAGGCTGTTTATGTGCCTGTTAACCTACTTGAAAAGAGCATTCCTGGCCACTCAAAACCTTAGGCTCTTCATGTTCCCCCCCACGAACTTCTTCATAGGAAGCAATTTAACTACAATAAGCAAAACCTGCAGTTTTTTCCAGTTGACCGTGTCCTTTTAACATACAAATTGTAATATAAACGTTATGCAGAACTGGATCTTCAAGTTATTGAAGGCAGCTGATTTTTTTAAAGTAGTATTTGTTCAAATGTTTTTATTACACGCTAGTACAGATACAAGCAGGGTCTAAGGGAGTGACTGTAAATGATTTGGACCCTCAAGCACCTATCATTCAGATCAACCACTCATGGTTTTGGTTTTAGATGCATTCATTCACAAAAGCAACCAGCTTGTTTCAGCATTTTGTTAAAGGGCTGTTTCATATACACAGCTTTTTCTCAACTGTAACATAATCCAGATTGACATCTATGAAATCATTTCCATTAACATTTACAGAAGACTTTACAGATACTTGACTAATTTGTTTGAACCCAAGCCGTTTACAAAACACATCCAAAACCCACAAGACATTACTAGGAATAGACCAAAATTCAATATGGCATTTAATGCATAATAAAACATAAAACTTTTTACAACACATTGCCTCCATGCTAAGCCAGTCTGCACTGAGGAGGTTAGAGTAAGGAACCGTTTGGAGCTGCTTTATCTTATGTTCCTCTATTTTTCTGAAATACTTACATTTTCTCAAAAGCTTAAATGTGTACACCACTTGGACAGTTTTTCACATTTTAGAGTAAAACTTCACCTGAGTTTACAGAACCAAGGACATGTTTAGGGACAGCGCTAACAGAGACCAATTTCTCCTGGTGGCTACCTTCCAAACTATTTTTTTTTTCTTACCAAATGTCCACAATTTAATTTCTGCAGTGAGAGAGGGAAGAAGTTACCAGTGGGAAGAGATTTTTCTTTCTGGGAAAGGAACTCCAGCCTTTATTTTCAGAAGAAAGAACTAGCTCCTCTGCGTTAAGCCCTGCCTTCTCTAATCTTTGTAACTTTAAAGACTAGTAATTTCATTGGCTAGCACTACGCCTTTTCACAAAGTGCAATCCCTAGTGCTTTCCCAGACAAAGTTACATGTTGTTGAGCAAAAAATGCAAGCAGTTCCATAGCAAAACATGGCATTACAACAGTTTCAGAAGGTCACGTTTGCTAATACGCCACACATACGCATCAGTATTTTCCTGTAAACAATTAGGTACATTTACACAATTTACACAGTCTGCGATCAAACAAATTAGATTGTGTTGTCCACTGTATATATACTACAGTGTATGAAATTGTGCAGCATTCAAAGCATGGATCTATAACTGTAGTGCCTAGAAATTCAAAAATAGCCATGCAGTTGTCCGTGTTCCAGAAACGCTTCTATTTTGGCTCTTGCAAACCCCCCCTGAAATGTCCGTCACTTACAGCCAATTAAACTCTTCTGTGAAAATTGTGTTAGTTTCCAATGCAAAATGAACGAAAAGTATGAAAAACGGTAAACAGCTTCTGAAGTGCTTCTTCTTTGTGTCTTGAAGATGAGTAATACTGCAACATTACGTTGCGGCTGATAAGGTCCTCCCCCTTCTATCTTCCCAAGCTGGCAACTACTCTTTACCAGGATAGTATCAAAATATACACACATTTTAAAGTTAAAAGAAATACTTTAAATTATTAAAAATTAAATTAAAGGTTTGTTCACATGACAACAGTTATCCAGCTATAGATCACAGTATAAGATTTAAAAATACAAAGCAAACACTTTTTTTTTAAGAATATATATGTACCTTAGTCAGCTGGGCCAGAGAAATAGATGCAGAAGAGTCATCAATCTGTTCACAAAAAATTAAACTCATATTCAAGTTCTACAATCAAAAACAGAGCAATAGTTAACCTCTACTGTAGTCTGACAGTCTGCACTATATCCTCCGAGTGTCACTGAAAGAGCCATTTCCAACCTAGTGTAGTTGGTATTCGTTCGAAACAAAGTCCAAACCTGTGACAGCTTAAGAGTGCCTATGTGGTTAAGGAGAAGAAGCTAAACTAACCAAACCCGCTGGAGATCAACTTATTGCTCCAGAATATCTCAGAGAGGGACCCTTGTCAAATGCTCACAGCTGCTTAAAAGTCGAAGGGGTAAGGAAGCTATCAATTTTCAGCTAAAAAGGATTTTAAAAAAATATTTATTTGAGAAGGAAGCATCACTACAGGAAACTTCTTTTCAGTGTGGTTTGTAAACTAATCAGCCAAGTATTTCCTTGTGTTACTTATTTCTGTTTTAGCAGCAGAACGACAGTGTCTTCAAACCTGAAGAAAAACGCTGCCCCTTTTCCAAATGTAAATTCAAAGTGGCAGTATCCTAAAGAAAAGCTTAGCCTTTGGGAAATTAAAGCAGCATCCAGCCCTGAAGTCACCCAGATCCAAAAATGTACTGCAGGCGGAGGTTAAGAAAAATGACAGGGATTTTACCCTTTACAAATGCACCCGGCTCTAACCTTGTGCCAAAATTTGTACACTGGGTTTTACGTATTTTCATTTGCAGACAAACTATTAAACTAAACTGCTTCATCTGATAAAGCGGAAAGGTCAAATGTAGAACTTTAGAATACCACTTTGTGTAGCAACGATATTTAAATTCACAGCAATCTATTAAAGACAGTTACGCACTCAGAGGGGCCCAAACAATATCACTTCAATTATACAGTTTCAGGAACAAATACCCAAGTCTTTAAGGACATGAAAAGGAAGCATTTAGCTGCACAGAACTGTCCTCAAAACGTGTGGGACGTGTTGGTTTTGGTATTTGTTTGAACCCCCAAGTCAAAAGTAAGAAACAGTACCAAGTTTAACAATAATGGTTTCTCAGTGGTTTTTGATAACGTTTTCAAAAACCATGTTCAGTTGTGCAAACCTTGAACCTACGTGATCTAAAAACGATTGTACATTATCTGTACAACACAAAGTCATTCAGGAAATAGTCTAGCATATCCAGTATGAAATACTATGCATTACTAGGCACAAACACCAATATTCACATGAGATAGAACTGTGCCAATGATGGCATTACTCCGTTTCTACTATGCTGAATCAAATACATTGTATTTACAACATATGCTATGTTTTACTGGAAAATCTATTCAGTTAATGTTTGGAAAATTAATCCAAGGCTACCTTAAGGGCAGCGTGCAGCAAAAAGTGTGAGATTGTGTTTTTACATACTGCTTTTGATGTTCCACTTACTGGCTCAGTTTGACTTCTAGAAGAAGAAATAAAGGTGATCAGAACTTCAAATACAGCACTTGTACCAAAAACAGAAAGCACTGAAAACAGATTATAAAACCTGAACGTCAAAACTTTATGTTCTGATAGTCTAGTGAATGTGGAAATTTATTCATATACATAAACCGTTCTCTCTTGGTACATTCAGTGCAACTAAAAAAACCCCCCAGAATCCCATTTCTACTTTGTCACAAATTACTCTAAGGCTTACAGATATAGAACACAACAGTGCAAGGGGAAGTCCTCAGATAGTTTGTCTCTGCTACGTAAGTATCAAAACCAGGAAGTCTGTACTACAGTTTTGTGTTCATAAATAATCAACCATCAAAATACGAAGGTAACTTTAGCCAATCTGTGTATCGCTAGTATTACAAATAGGTACCAGATAGAGTCCTTTAGTTTCTAAGAAAGAACAGCGATAGTCTAGACACTTCCAAGTGCACGTTTACTTAAGTGAAAAAAATCAGTCATCTGACAAATAACAACAATGTCAGCAGCATCATCTTTAGAACAGTGTTTCTCTGTGGAAGCCCAAGCACTGTGTTCAGATATCTTAGCCATGAAAGTGCCAAAACACTAAATGTGTTACATATGCTGTATGGACTAAAAACAGTAGTAGAAATGTCACCTGAAAGCAGGTCCTAGGCCTTTGTGCGATTTAGGAGACCTGTGACAGAAAAAAAAGGTCTTGGTTGCCAGAATTTGCTTCAAGATAATCTTGAAAATGCTACGATATTTTAGGAAATATTTATTAAATTTGAAAACTTGCTGAGATTCCACATACTCATTGATCTGTATCTGCACGCTACTCGTCATGAATCAGCCATGCAACCATTGATATCGTTAACAAACAATTCACACATCATCCAAAGTGTCCCATGAGCAGAGGCAATTCAAAGGCTGCTGTGCAATTGGTGTACAAATAGAAAGGCACATGCTCCCTGCCACTGCTAGAACACCACCAGGCTCGCAATGACAGCCACGTACCTCCTGAAGTTGAGGAAGGACAAGGACATCCTTTAGATTACCACAGCATGGATTCTTCATACATTTACCTTCAAGAGCGTACTAAAAGGAGAGTAACGCATTTTTGAAGGCCTCTCCACCATTACAGCATACATTCATCATTCCCAAACATTCACCACTCTACCAGTTGTTTCTGCAATGTTCACAGCTGAAAGACTAGAAAGCTAATCTGCCTGGTTATTTTCAACGCTAGAACAGCAGTGCCGTTCCTTCCTTATCCCCTTATACATACAGGTATGTATCTGACCTTTGATGCTAGCAGCATCTATCCTCTCATTTTAGGGCAGCATTACAATACCAGGAGAGGGTGCCCGAAACAGAGGATGCACTGACAAGACAGCACTAAGCAGACATGTTTAAATTAACCCCCAAAACAAGGCCACGTTTATGAGCACAGTGCTGCGGTGTCCAGAATTACTAGAGAGTGCCTGAAAACACTGCAACAACTACTGCAGGAATACGCCCAAAGTTGAGATGCAGAGCCACATAAATTCAGGGTTTTTTGCTTGCAGATGCCTCGCGGGTACCGGGAGGCTGCTGTACTCTTTGTTCGAGACACAGTGTAACTCATCCGTCTACTTGATTTATTGAGAACCAACATTAGAAAGACATGGCAAAACCACAAGCTAATAATACCTACTAATTGTGGTGGAGAGACCTATCTTTAAGGCGGCTGGAAAACATGACCGTTCAAACAATGTTAATGTAGCTGATATAGAACTGGACGGTATGAATACATAAATGACAGCAGTAATCCTCTAGTCAGCATTGCGTTGGAATAGCTGTAATTTTAATCAATACACCTGATTCTCTGTCCTCCGTAAATCTTAGAAATACACAACCAAAACCCGGAGCACAGATACCAGCTTAGGGTAAAAACAGACGTAGCAAGATAACTAGTAACATTTGGTAATGTGCTAAACTGCTTACTGAGTTTCAAGTTGGAAAGGATTAACTATTCCTTCATCGTACTTGCACAAAAGGCAATACACTTTAGGATATTGTTCTTTTTCTCTTGCCTGAAACGGACATTGTCTTGAGGAAACGCAGAGGAATCGCTTACGAATGGAACTTCTTGTTTGCATCGTTCGCCAACTGGTAAACGTTGGTCTTTCCTCTATAGCTAGTATGCAAAAAACCCAGATTCGGGGCGTAAGAATACCTGCCATATCCCCCCCAAATGCCAGAAACAGTCAAACACTGAGAATCAGACTCTTCTGAGACGGGAACAAAGTATGCGTTTACACTACAATGCGTATCTGTCTTTACTATAAAAGCCATAAAAGCAAACACATATAATAAGGAATCTCTGCACGTCGAGGAAACAGGATCTACAACTTGGGTCTTAGAACAACCAACCCCAAGAACAAACCCAATAGAATAATCTTAAAAGTTACCATGGTTGGAGTTCGAACCCCATGTCCCAGCAGGCCTAAAAATGTAAGTCCACTTTCGGACAGATACATTAAAATCTACCCCATGCCAACAAAAATTAACAGCAGCTTTAACAAGAAAGAATGCCTCTGTAAACTAATATCCATAAAAAAAGTTAACACACTGAAACCCCTAACAAAGAATACAATGCTTTATGGATACTTACATAACATCGGTTTTGCCGGTAGCTTTAACTCCTCCAACAGGGATTCTTCTAACAATTACCGATGAGTTCTTAGGAATCAGGGCATTCTCATCTGTGTATTCTGAAAACAACACAAATACAGAGAAAAACATCAGTCAATTTGTAAGAATGCATGTTCATATGTAATTACGTAGCACTTTGCAGAATCCCTTTACAGATACAAAAGCAAAATTTTATGTGTAACATCACGCTTTTATCGTCTCAACACACTAACAGTATATTTCAAGAAATCTTGGGGTTTGAGAATCAAACACAAGCAGCAAAATCTTTTTCCTTTTTTTAAAACAGTTTGAATGCCAACAGCAAAATGGACTCAAAGGTCACTAAAGGAGAGTCTGCTAATGCACGAGGTTCTTTCCTGACCTAGCTTAAAGTTGCTTTTGCTTCTGTTAGGCTACAAAACCCATAGATCTTTGGAGAAAAACAAACCACAGCAAAGTCTCCCCTGCCTAAACCAGATTCTAAAGTCTGACTAGCTTGCCCTGCAACCAAACAGGCACTTAGCTAAAGCACGAGAACTCTGCGCCATTGCTTTCATAGCTGTTAACTAAAAACCAGTCACCTGTGCTGCCAGTGCTCAAGCCTGACAGAACACAGAAGAGAGCCTGCCGCCTCTGCCTGTTTCTTGGAGCTTAATCCATCAACAACCACACTTCTCAGCTGCTCAGGGCTTTACGTTTAAATGGAAACAGAACTGGCAGTGCTAGAATTTGGATCACAGACATTTTGGGGTTTTTTTGAGCTTGCTTTCACAAGTAGGGCAGAATTGGCTCAAACTCAAGTGGTATCTCCCCTCTTAAGCTAATCATCTAGTTTGAATTAACCAAAGGGACGTGAATTCGTTCGATCGATTCCCTTTTTGCAGAGCAGAGAGGCCCAAACGAAATTACTTAGGAAGACAGCCTTGAAAAGCCTTTCAGGAACAGCGTGTGCCTGAAGCTCTCCATGCTTTGCCTTGGCTTACACCCTGTTAGTCTTCTGAAGAGGAGGAAAGCCTTCTGACCTTTTACATCAGGCCCAAACAAAAAAACCAACTACCTGAGACACTTGGACTGAGTAAGCTTAAAATGCAAAGATCTCTCCATGAGAATGCTTTTTCTATTGTACTTACACAAGCTGGATAGGACTGAATATTTTAAAGCACTATCAGCAGGCATCCCCTGTAATCTGCCTACAGTTTTAAATATTCAAAGCCCTTACCTTTGCAGAGCGAATCAGAACAATGGTCTGAAAACCAAAGATACTGTATACCTCGTCAAGCCCTGTCAGGTGGCATCCCTAAGACCCCTAACCTTGTGCTGTTAAGGCTCTTCACAGACACTCTCCTGAAAATAGTTTAAGTATCTGTAGATAAACAGCAAGCTTTAGGTCCAACCACTTGAAAGGCTAGGGCTGAAGTTACAGTTACCGCAGTGTACATACTACTCTCTTTAAGTTTTAACACATGAAACAGGAAGAGGAAAAAAAACACTAGTACACATTTTAAAGAAAAGCCTGTTGTAAGAGTGTCACAGAACCACGGGGCGGGGGGGGGGGGGGGGAGGGGGGAAGAAATGTAATGTTTAAGGAATGAAAACACTTTACAAGTCTTTTTATTTCTGAAAAGTCACATCCCAACGTCTTTAATCACATTCAAACTTATCGAGATGGCAGATTACCAAACTGAAATATCCTACTAAGTAATACGAAACCATTATCATCTCTAAGAATCAAGCACCATTTGTTAGATTTAAAAGAATTTATGATGTCTCTAAGAACATTTCTTATGTATATCCACCATAAATGTTCTGCCATAAAACTTCAGTACTGCCCTGATACGGTTAACATGTAGTACAGGAAAAAAAACCACCGTTAGAAACGAATGATGAAATGATGCTCGATAGCATCTGAATGACCATGTCTTTGGTGTGGAAAAGAAGTTATATTAACAAGAAATTCCAAAGTATAGTTTAGATACGGAGAACACTCATGCGCAAGACGGCTTTCAAGGGTCTGCACAGATTTTAACTCACAGATACGCTCCTGATCCAAAATGTTGCTAGTGGGCAGTTTCTGCAACAGCCGCAAAACCCATTTTCCAATGCAGTGGAGTAAAACAAGTTGAAGTCAAAATTAAGTCACGAAATTCACCAAATCCACGTGGTTTCTTTTCTTCAAATTAGCCATCTCTTTTATTATTTCTATCACTTTCAGCTTTCTCCACCACATTTCAAAGAAATCTGGCAAGTTGGTTATTACAAGATATGCTCCCACATTTCCTTCTCATTTTACCTAGAAGAATTCCAGGAAACCAAAGCTTTTGTAAGCACCGTGTGTCACACATCAACCACGTACTCTTCTACGCCTAGCTCCATGTCTACAACACAGATCTGAAGGTAGTTGTCAGAACAGCAACTACAGAAGAACAGCTCTGTGAGGCCCCCAACACAAGTCACAGCTACCGATGGTGGCCGAATCGCATTATGGCTTCCCACCCCACTTAATGCCCAGCGCCGCTTGCCCTCCCGGTCCCGCCGCACGCTGGCAGGATGGGCCCCAGCCTGACTCACGCTACGTGGGGATGACCCACAAAGAGCAGAGCGCGGCTCCCACAGGCCACGGCCGACGCAGGGTGGTCTGCACCTTCTTTGATCTGGGCGTTGGTGATCTGCAGGTCGCAGCTGGCCGCCTTCAGCTCCTCGCGGCCCATCATCTGGTGCTTGAGGTCACACAGGGAGATGTGGAGGCCGTTGAAGGTGACCATGTCATGGTTCAGCTTGGAGGCGAACTTGTAGTGGACGCACGACATGGTTGGGGCCAGGAGGTGCCTGCTCCGTGATGGCGTCTACCGCGGGAGACAGCGTCGCGGCCGCTGTGCCAGGTGAGGGCCCGCGGCGGTTCCTCCTCCACCGAGGAGGCCAGGGCAAGCAGCGCGGGCTGAGCTCGAGCGGGCCGGCGGCGCTCAGAGGCTGCGGCGCTCCGCCATGGCCTTCCTGGCCGACAACCGCACGGGCCGCTGCGAGCGTGTCACTGTGCACACGCAACGGCACACTGCACCCACCCCCCGCGCCTCACGTGACCCAGCGCATTATGACAAAAGGCCCGCGTCACGTGGGCGTGGCGGCCCCGCGCTCTTCATCCTAACACCAAGCGCCCCCGAGGGGAGGGGGGGCCCGTCAGCCCCGGGCCTGTCACCACCCCGGGCTGCTGGTCTCCCTGCTGTCCCCTGGCCTGTCACCACCCGGTGTCCTGCCACCCCCCAGGCCTGTCACTGCCTGGTGTCCCTCCTGTCACCCCCCAGGCCTGTCCCTGCCCAGTGTCCCTCCTGTCACCCCCCTAGGCCGTCACCACCTGGTGTCCCTCCTGTCACCCCCCAGGCCTGTCACTGCCCGGTGTCCCTCCTGTCAACCCCCGGGCCCATCAGCGCCTGGTGTCCTGTCACCCCCCAGGCTGTCACCACCTGGTGTCCCTCCTGTCACCCCCAGGCTGTCACCACCTGGTGTCCCCTCCTGTCAGCAGCCAGCCAGGGCAAGACAGCCTGGGGCAGATGAAGCGGGCTTGGCCGTGTGGCGCTCGGCTGCCCGCGGTGCAGGGCCGGCAAAGGGAGGGGACATCTCAGGGTGCTTGAGTGTATCTTGTGGCATTCATGGAAAGTTCAGTCAAAGCAGTCAATGACCATTTATGTTTATGGCCACAGACCAGTCCCCTGCCCCCATTTTTTAACTCCTCCCTCTCTGCCTTTAGCCCATCACTATTTTTTGCTTTCTCTTTCTCTGCCTCTCTCCCTGTCTGTAGTTTCTAATTCCTCCCTGTCTGTCCTATAGCCTGCTGCTATTTTTCCCTTTCTCTCCATCGCTTTCTCCTGCTCCCTCTCCTTCTCGTTTTTCTATCGCCGTGTCCTGCTTCCTGGCCTTATCTTAATGTTAGGGTTAGGGGCTAGGGTTAGGGTTAGGCTTAGGGTATCGTTAGGGCTAGGGTTAGGGTCGGGGTTAGGATTATGGTTCGGGTTTAGGGTTAGGGATAGGCTTAGGGTTTCGTTTTAGGGTTAGGCTTAGGGCTTAGGGCTTAGAAGTAAAACTGTCCCAAGCACTTACGCCTCCATCAAGGACCACATGCTCTGAGGCTTGTGATGACTGTTGGATGGCTTTCCCTCCCCCCGATGGAAACACCTCTCAGTTCTCTGTGCTCACACCAGGGAAGGAAAGGCAATACACCCCCATATCTAAAGGCATGGCACTCCAAGCAAAGGTAACGTTTCGTTTCTTTAGATGAACTGCCTGGCCAGTTACAACACCTGCTTATACTGACTTCATCCACCCTTACCCGCAAAAAATTGTGACAGGCTGCGTCAGCGTGGAGAGTCAGGTGAACTTTGACGCGCACACTGCTACCATAGGACTGGATTTTTAACCTATTTACATTTATCCGTCGCTTTGAAGCTGCCCAAGGGTCAGCATGCCCTTGCTACTGGAGGTTCTTGCTCTGTGCAGGCACTAAGGAAGACATTTCTGGTGACAGATTATTTCTAACGGGTAAAGCACAGCAGAACACACTGTTTGTGAGCTGCTGAGAATCGTCCCCCAGGCATAGCAGGAACAACGGCAAAGCTTGTATATTTAAGATGCATTTGAGTTACATTACCATTAAAATACACCACCACCACACAGTGCTCTAGACGGAAGGCTGACATCAGTGTACAAGGACAGTCCCTTCTGGACATCTCGCTCCTGGGTAGAAATCCTAGAGACTTCCTTTAAGGACAGAAATCCAAAGAGCTACAATAAGCCTTTTAAATTCAGCACAGCAAACAAAAAGCAAACAAACAAAAAATGACAGGAAACCCCTGAGGCACTGATGAGGAACACAAGGTCTCCCCTTGAGTCCACTACTCCTCACAAGACTTACTCAAAATTACTCAGTTGCTTACTCAAAAGCAATAACCAACAAGCCATGTACCCTTGGGGAAGCCCTTGTCCTTCTGTACCGCTGGTGGCATCCCACCATTTCTTTGGGAGTCCACACAAATTCAGAAGTACACTTAGTCCTCCGGCAGTCATTACCTATGGACCCGAACTCCTCCCACACCCCAGAAGTGGCTGTCGGTCGTCTGGCAGTCATTCTCCACAAACTGCAAGCCCTCCATACCTAACCACCTCCCTAGTGACTCAGTGGAAATGAGCTGGACCACAACAGAAGTGACACTGCCCGGCCCGGTCACACAGATTAGACCACAAACGGTGGTTACAAGACAGAAAATGCAACACAAACCACAAGGACAGCAAAAAAACAAGCAGAAGACACGTCACACAAAAACCAAAGACCCCTATCCAAACCCTAAAAATGCAAGCAAGCTACAAAAGGACTTTCCAAAAAAAAGACCACCCAGAACACAACATAAGGCAAAACCAACCCAACCCCAGGAACCCAGCGCTTGCAAACCCAGATCCTGACCATAACAATAACATGCTTTAATCCTAAGTCGCGTAAACTCCCATAACCCTCAAACCCCATAACCCTAGCACGCTGGAACCCTAGCGCCCCATATCCCTAGCACATTGTAGACCCAAGATATCAAAACATTGAACACAAACTCCCTGGAGGTGTCTCTCTTCAGGTGGCCCCAGATCTCAGACACCACAACTCTGAAGTGGGGGTGCCCACCGTGCCCAAGTGGAAGATCCACCAGGACAGCACCAGCATCCATCTTCACATCATCCGTCACGCCCTGAAAAAGTGCCCAGGCTGGACACTCCTGGGGAGAAAGGCGGAGGCACTCGGAGACTTTGAACCGGCCAGCCATGGCCACAGGGCTTCAGCTCATCATGTCTGTGTCAGAGCCACCAGGCAGGTGACCCCGTCCCCCCTGCGAAGACCCCTTGGGGTAGCCGTACCCAGCACCAGCTGGCTGGATACGGCCTTTGCTCTCTGGGGAGGTGCTCCCTGGGCGCAGGGTCTCTCACGGGGGAACTCACAGCTCACCTGGGCTGCTCTGCGGCCACCGGACACCTTTGCTGTCAGGTGGCTCTCAGCACCTCTCTGCCAACGGCTGTCACCTCCCTGCGGGACGCTCTCCAGCGCACGGTCCGTCTCCACTGGGTCTCCCTGGGGACAAAGATCGGAAGGGAGGGATGGGGTTTGCTCTGTCCCCGTTCCCAGGGTGCTTCAGGAGAGACCTGCCACCCCCAAATGAGCTGTCTGACGTGGACACCACAGACCAGCTGCAGACGTGGGTCAGCACGGTGGCGGGGAGTGGGCAAGATGTCCTGCGGAGCCCCCGGCGCTGGCAGAAAGCAGAGCTGGAGACAACGGGGAGAAGCCCCAGGCAGCCGGCAGCTGGCGGTGGGGCCTGGCAGGGAGCAGCGCCCGCAGAAATGCCCGGCTCCTGGAGCCTCGGCCCCAGGGCTGCAGCCTCGGCACCTCCTGGGGCTTCGCTGGGAAAAACCAGGCAGGGGTGACCCTGACAGCCCGCACACGTACCTGGCCCCGGGATCTGGCAGCCTGTCCCTGTGCCCATCGCTGCCACGGCATCCAGGAAGCAGCGCCCCAGCCCTGGCGTGGCCCTGAGCCGCCTCTCAGGCCAGGCAGCAGGAAGCCGCGCCCCATGGCATGCTGGGAGCTGTAGGCCCGGGGCACGGGCTGCCGGGCGGCCATGTTGGTTCCCGGGGCATGTCGGGAGCTGTAGGCCTGGGGCACGGGGCTGCTGGGCGGCCATGTTGGTCTTGGGAGGTGCGGGCTCTGCTCCAGCTGCGGCCCAGCTGAGGTGAGGACAGGCACGCAGGTGGAGCTACCGAAGAGGAAGGGAGGAGAGGACAGACGGACAGAGAAAGAAGTGCTTGAACTGTAACATTTGCCTGGCAGTGCAGAGAGCGGGAGCTGCAGTGAGTCCCAGCCCCTCGGGGCCGTGTCACCCCTCTTCTGCATCGCAGTCCCTCCCAGCCCCCCCTCCCATTTCCCTCTGTGTCATTTTTTTCACTTCCCCATACCTCTCTTCTTCTATTGCTGTGTTCTGCTCCCCGTCCTCTCTTCTCCAAGTCCCTCTTTCCCTGTCGCTCTACCCGCCCCTGTCTTTTTCTTGCTGCCCCTCCCTCCTGCTCCCTGTCCCTCTTTTTGCCTTCCTCTGTCTCTGCCCTGCAGCACATTGCTGTTGTTTCTTCTCTGTCTCTTTGTCCTGGTCTGCATCCCGCTCTGTTTTTCACAGTCTCTCTGGCCTGTTCCCTGTCGTGAGTTGTCTCTCTCTGCCTGTATGTCCCGCTCCCTGTCCTTGTCTTCCCTTCTCCCTCCTTCTGCTTCCCTCTCTCTCTGCCTCCAGCCCCCTGCCCTGCTCACTGTCACTGCGGTTTTCCATTCTGTATCCCACTGTCCCTGTCCTTCTTCCTGTTCATCTCTCTTCTGTCTCTCTCTGCTGCTCCCTCACCCTTCCCCTCCCCGCTTCCTCCATCTCTCTGCAGGGCTCCTGAGGCTTCTCTTTCTTTCCCCATCCCTCTGTGCTGCTCACTGTCCCTGTTTCTCTCTTTCTCTTCGTTGTTATTCTTGTCTGTCACTCTGTCCTTCTCCCTGCCCCTATTCCTTTTTACTCCCTCTCCTTTCTTCTGCCCACCGCAGGTTTTCTTGCGATCTCTGTCCTGCCCCTAGCCCTTAGCTCTCTCTCTCTTCCTGCCTCCGTCTCCCTCTTTCTGCCTCTCTTCCTCTTTTCCTGCTGCTTCTTTCTCCATCTTTGTCCAGATCCCTGTCCTTTTTTTTCTCTTGCTGTCCTTCGGTCCTTTTTCTCTTTTCTCTCTTTCTCTCTGTCCCATTCATAGAATCATAGAATCATAGAATCATAGAATCATAGAGGTTGGAAAAGACCTCTAAGATCATCGTGTCCAACCGTCAACCCAACACACCATGCCCACTAAACCATGTCCCTAAGGGCCTCATCTACACGTCTTTTAAATACCTCCAGGGATGGTGACTCCACCACTTCCCTGGGCAGCCTGTTCCAAGGCCTGACCACTCTTTCAGTAAAGAAATTTCTCCTAATGTCCAATCTGAACCTCCCTTGGCGCAACTTGAGGCCATTTCCTCTTGTCCTATCGCTAGTTACTTGGCAGAAGAGACCAACACCCACCTCGCTACAACCTCCTTTCAGGTAGCTGTAGAGCGCGATGAGGTCTCCCCTCAGCCTCCTCTTCTCCAGGCTAAACAACCCCACTTCCCTCAGCCGCTCCTCATAAGGCTTGTGCTCCAGGCCCTTCACCGGCTTCGTTGCCCTCCTCTGGACACGCTCCAGCACCTCCATGTCCTTCTTGTAGTGAGGGGCCCTTTTTCCTCTCCTGTCCCTTTGTCTTGCTCCCTATTCCCCGTTCTTGTCTCTCCTTCCCTTTGTTCTGCCGCCCATCTCTGATCCCCTTCTTGCTCCATCTCTCTGCCCTGCTCCCTGGCCCTCTAAGTCTCTCTCTATTTCTCTGTCCCGCTCCCTGTCTCTCCCCCACCCTATTTTTCTGTCCTACTCCCTTTTCAGGTTCCCCCCCCGCTCTCACTTTGTCCTGCTCCCTGCCGCGGCTATTTCTCACTCCATCTCTGTCCTGCAGCCCAGTGCTGTTTTTTCCTTCCATCTCTCTGTCCTGCTGCCCAGCCCAGGCTCTTTTACCTCCTTCTGTGTCCTGCTCCCCGTCCCTTAGTTTTGCCTGTCTTTCCCTTTGTCCTGCCTCCCTGTGCCTTTCTTCTCTCTCTGTATCGCCCTGTCCTGCTCCCTGTCCTTGTCTTTCCCTGACAATCTGTGTCCTACTCCCTTTCCTTGTCTTTCCCTCTCTGCCCCCCATCCTTCTTCCTACCTTTCTTTTTCTTCTCTCTCCCCCTCTGTTCCTGCTGCTTCTTTTTCCACCTCTGTCCTGCTCCCTGCCCCTTTTTTCCTCTCGCTGTCCCTCTGCCCTGCTTCCTGTCCCCATCTTTTCTGTCTTTATTTCTCTGTCCCGCTGCCTGTCCCATCGTTTCTTGTTGTACTCCCCTGCCCCGTCCAGCTGGCTCTCCCTTTTATTTGTTCTCTCTTCCTCTTTTCTGCTTCTCAGTCCTCTTTTCCTCTTCCCCTGTCTCTGTCCTCCAGCCCGTTGCTGGCTTTTCCCCCCCTTCTTGGTCTCCATCAGGATCTGACCCTCTCTTTATTTCTCAGTCCCTTTGTCCTGCTCCCTGTCCTTCCTTCTCTTTCTCCATCTGGACGTCCTGCTCCCTGTCCCTGTCTTTCCCTAGCCCCCCCTTCCTTCTTCCTCTCCTTCCCCACGCCCATCTCTGCCTCTCTGTCCCGCTCCTTGACCCTACTTTTTCTTCCTCCATCTCTCTGCAGGGCTCCTCATCCCTATTTCTCTTGATTTCTCCAGCTCTCTAGCCTTTTCCCCATACCTTTCTTTCTCTCTCAGCTCCTCTATCTTTTCTCTCATCATATTTTTCTCTTTCTAGTCCACTGTCCTTCTCCCCGACAACTTAAGCTCAATGACCAGGTGTCCCTGGGCTCTGGTATTTCCTTAGCATTGCCCTAGGGAAGATCTGTGGTTTTAGGGCTAGGGATCATTTAGGAGCTGGTCTCCTTACGTAGGCAGCGGAGCTAGGCATAGTTAAAGCAGAGGTTGTTCTCAGCTGGTGCTCTGTGCGTCCTGTTGAAAGAGCAGGCTGTGGGCCTTATTTTGAAGGAAGGTTTCTTGTTCTGCGCTTATTGCTCCTCGGGACGCTGCACAGAAGTGGTGGTGGGGTCTGGAGAGACAGATGGGACCTGCTGTGATTCCTAGTAAATGTGAACTTGAACGAGACCAGACTGACTGCATATGGTTTTCTTCTCGGCTCCAATTCCAACCTGCGTGCTCGGCGCTAATGAAAAAAGAGAGCCTGAGCTGCAAATGAGCAGACAACGTCACTCACTTAGGTCACCGTGCAGTTGGTCTGTGATAAGGGATGTGTACTTCCATGACGGTGCTTTCGTGAACATTCTCTGGTCTTGCCACTTCAAAGCCGTCCCTTTTTCCAGACATTTTAAGATGGCATTTCTTATTCTGGGGTTCAGGCTGGAGTTGGACTTAATGTTGAACAGCTGATATCATGGGCTCCGTAAAATGTGAGAGAGAACCCTGCTTTTTTTGTTGTTGTTGTTGTTTTCTAACACGCCCTAAACTTTGCTAAGCAAAGGGAGGAGTGGTTGCAAGAGTCTGTTCTTTGAGAGTGACGTATTCCTGTAGCGTGCCTGTCTTTGTATGGTGAAGGTTTCCTACCTGCAGTATGATTTTGCTGAGCTGTGAGGCTGTATTGGCGTAGCAAAGGTAAGAAGTGGCGTCTTTAAAGGTCATGAAACTGTAGCAAAACTAGCGGGAGAAGCTAGTTCCTTCCCTGCCAAAACTAGTAGCAAGTAAAAGCATTTGCAATTGGCTTTTTTATGCAATGTTCATACAGAGCTTTTGGTATTGATTGATTTTTGGGAAGCAAGACAGCAGTGAGGAAAGAAAACTGGGGCTTCTTCACCGTAGGCAGGGTTCAAGCCTTTGCGCTAGAACAGGTCTTCACTACAGTTTACAAAAAGAGAAGATGAGCTGTCTGTAAGGAAGGTTTCAGTAGAAGTAAGGCTAGATTTGCAGAATTTGCTCCTCCGTATCTGTTGCAAAAAAGAGATGACTTGGCAGTGTTTACATCTGAAGTGCATGCCAGTGTGTTAATGCAGGCCGTCGAGGTCTTTTCAGGGGTACTTCTGGACTGCAGGTTGCGTGCGTGGGGGGCACCATGTCCCAGGATGAGCCAGTTTTAGCTCAGAGGATGTGACAGAATGGCAACCATCTTTGTGGTGGACCCCTGTCATGGTTTAACCCCAGTCGGCAACTAAGCACCACACAGCCGCTCACTCGCCCTCCCCCCAGCAATGGGATGGGGGAGAGAATCAGAAGAGCAAAAGCAAGAAAACTCACGGGTAGAGATAAGAAGAGTTTAATACTTGAAATAAAATAATAATAGCAATAATAGTAATACTAGTAACAGTAATAATAGTAATACCAATAATACCATAATAATACCAATAATAACACCAATAATAATAATAATAATAATAATGATAATAATAATAGTAATCATAATAACAATAATAACAATAATAATAATAACAATAATAATAATAATTTGTAATTAAAACAACGAGAGAGAGAAAGAGAGGGAGAGAGGATCAAGAATAAGAACCCCAATCCTAACACTAACACCAAACCCTCAACCTAACTCGAACCCCTAATGCTACCCGTAAACCCTATGCATAACACTAAGACCTCACTCTTACCCTAACCCTAACACCGAAACCTAACCCTAAACCTGAACCCCAACCCTAACCCGAACCCTAACCCAAATGCTAACCCTAACCGTAAACCTAACCCTAACTCTAACCCTAACCCTACCCTAACCCTAAACCCGAACCATCCTAAACCCAACCGTAAAACTTATGCTAACCCTAAGCCTAACCCTAACCCTAAACCTAACCCTAACCTTAACCCTAAACCTAACCCCTAACCACAACCCTAACCTTAACCCCTAACCCTAACGTTAACCCCTAACCCTAATGCTAACCCTAACCCCGAACTCTAGCCCTAATCCCGAACCCTAACCCTAACCCTGAACCCCAACCTAACCCTAACCCCTAAACCTAACCCTAATGCTACCCGTAAACCCTACGCATAACACTACGACCTCACCCTAATACTAACTCTAACCGCAATACCGAACCCTAACTCTAACCCTGAACCCCAATCCTAACCCTAAACCCTAACCCTAAACTTAACCCTAACACTAACCCTAAACCTAACCCTAATGCTACCCATAAACCCTACGCATAACACTACGACCTCACCCTAAACCTAACACTGAACCCTAACTCTAACCCTTAACTCCAGTCCTAAGCCTAACTCTAACCTTAACCCTAAACCTACCCCTAAACCTAACACTTAACCCTAACCCTAACCCTAACACTTAACCCTAAATCGAACACTTAACCCTAACCCTAACCTAACCTTAAGCCTAACCTGAATCATAAAGCTCTAACCCTAATGCTAACCCTAACCCCGAACCCTAACCCTAATCCCAAACCCTAACCCTGAACCCCAACCCTAACCTTAACGTAATGACCCTAACCCTAACTCTAACCCTAACCCTAATGCTACCCGTAAACCCTAACTGTAACAGTAAGACCTCACCCTTATACTAACGCTAACCCCAATACCGAACCCTAACCCTAACCCTGAACCCAATCCTAAACCCTAACCCTAACCTTAACGCTAACACTAACCCTAAACCTAACCCTAACGCTACCTGTAAACCCTAAGCGTAACATTAAGACCTCACCCTAACCCTAACACTGAATCCTAACTCTAACCCTTAACTCTAATCCTAACCCTAACTCTAACCTTAACCCTAACCCTACCCCTAAACCTAACACTTAACCCTAACCCTAAGCCTAACACTTAAGCCTAAACCGAACACTTAACCCTAACCCTAACCTAACCTTAAGCCTAACCTGAATCATAAAGCTAACCCTAGCCCTAACCCTAACCCTAAGGCGAAACCTCACCCTAAAACAAAATCCTAACGCTAACCCTAAACCCAAACCGTAACCCTAACCCTAACATCAAACCATAACACTAACACTTTGGCAGAACACTAACGTTAAACCTAAAGGGAACCATAAAACTAACCCTCACATAACACCGAACCCCTAATTCTAACTGTAACCCTACTGCTAACTCAACCTCAAACCGTAATCTTAAGATATCACCATAACCCTACCCCTACCCCTACCCCTAACCCTAAAACTAAACCCTAACCCTAACGCTAAGCCTATCCCTAACTGTAACCCTACGCCCTAACCCTAATGCTAACCCTAACCCTAAAACGAAAGCATAACCCTATCCCTAACACTAAACCTGAACCATAATCCTAACCCCAACGATAACCCTAGGTCTAACCCTAACCCAAACCATAACCCTAACCTTAACCCCTAATCCTAATTTTAAGCCCTAACCCTGATGCTAATCCTAACCCCGACCCCTAATCGTAATCCCGAACCCTAACCCTGAACCCCAACCTGAACCCTAATGACCCTAACCCTAACTCTAACCCTAACCCTAACGCTACCCCAAACCTAATACCGTAACCATAACACCTCACCCTAAACCTAATGCGAAACCTAATCCTAAAATTAAACTGCAACCCTAACCCTAAACCTAATCCTAATACTTAATGCTAACCCTAACCAAAACTGAAATCCTAACCCATAAGCATAAACCCAACCGTAACCCCTAACCCTAACCCTAACCCTAACCCAACCCCTAACCATAACCCTACTGATAAGCCCTAACCCTAATGCTAACCCTAACCCTAACCCTAACCCTAACCCGTATCCCAAACTATAACCCTAACCCTGAACCCCAGCCCTAGCTCTAACCTTAACCCTAACCCTAACCCTAACTCCAAACCCTAATGATAAGCCCTAACCTTAATCCTAACTCTACACCAAACCCTAATCCATATCCCGAACTCTAACCCTAAACCTGAACCCCAGCCCTAACTCTAACCTTAAACCTAACACTAACTTTACCCTAACCTTAACCCTAAACCCTAACCCAAACCCTAACCCTAACCCTAAACCTAACCCTAACCCTAACCATAACCCTAAGCCCTATCCCTAACCCTAACCCTAAACCTAACCCTAAAATGAAATCCTAACCCGATCCCTAACCCTAAACCCAAACCATAATCCTAACCCCAACCCTATCCCTAAACCTAACGATAACCCTAAGCCTAACCCTAAACCTAACCCTAACCCTAACCTTAAACCTAACCCCAACCCCAACCCCTAACGATAACCCTAATGATAAGCCCTAACTCTAATTCTAAGCCTAACCCCAACCCATATCCCGAACTCTAACCCTAACCCTGAACCCCAGTCCTAACTCTTACCTTAACCCTAACCCTAACCCTAACCCTAACCCTAAACCCTAATCCTAAACCCTAACCCAAACCCTAACCCTAACCCTAAAACTAACCCTAAAATGAAACCCTAACCCGATCCCTAACCCTAAACCCAAACCATAATCCTAACCCCAACCCTATCCCTAACCCTAACGATAACCCTAAGCCTAACCCTAAACTTAACCCTAACCCTAACCTTAAACCTAACCCCTGCCCCTAACCATAACCCTAATGATAAGCCCTAACCCTAATGTTAACCCTAACCCTAAACCTAACCCTCACCGTAACACTAAGCCCTAACCCTAACCCTAACCCTAAACTTAATCACAAACACCTATAACTCATGCAAATGAGCAATATCAGGGCAGCAAGTCAGGTTCTTTAAATCCTTGCTTTCTCTCTTCCCTTCTCTCTTCTTGCTTTCTCTCTTCCGTTCGAGGAGATTTCCGTTCGAGGAAGCTTTAGCTAGTTTTATTATATTGTCTGTCTTAGGAGGAACAGCCACTTCTACTTTCCGCTTTGTCTTGTCAATTTTTGCTTTTGGCTTATCCTTCTCTTTTTTCTCCTTTTCAGACATCGGTTTGAAAACAATAGAATCTGCTTCCATAGGCTCATCTCTCACAGGGGTGGCATCATCTCTGCTTGGGACCATGAACAGGGAGTCCATTTTAACGTCTTCTGCTGGAACTGGCTCTCTTGGTTTTCTCGCACCTGCTAACAACTCAGCATTGGGAAATCCTTCATCCTCATCCCTTTTTCTTCTCTTTTCATGCTTATTTCCTTGGCCATCTCCCAGTGGATTTTTCACCTCCTTCTCTTTTGATTTTGTAGGATCCTTGATGCCATGGCTCTCTCTTTCAGAAGGTTTTTCAGGGTAATTTCCAGCTATATTGTGATTTTGGGGGCTCTGCCAAGCAGGATAATCCTCCCTACGTCCCCGAGCATATGGTGAATTCTCTTGTCTGGTCCCAGGTGGACCAAACCTACCTGGAGAAAAGTTCTCTCTGTTTACTGGAGGGTGAGGTTGAGCGCCAACAACATAGCCCTTGTAAAACTTTCCATGCCATTCTCTGTAGTTCCTTTCCCATTCCCTGTACCTTGCCTTTTCAAATGGATCTCTAAAGTCAAGAGATCTGCCAGAGTAAGCTTTCAGCTCATATGGTGGAACTTCTCTGTATCTGTTAAAATACTCCCTTCCTCCTTCCCCTTGAGGTATAGTCTGTTTAGTGGGAGACTGGCCTCTAAACACTGGAGACCTTGACCGTGAATGGCATCTTCTGTGTGGGGGTGACCTTGACCTTGAACGCTGATAACCGTGTGACCTTGACCTAGAACGATAGTTACGCCTCTTCCCTTTGCCTCTTCTTGGATACGGCGGCGATCGCGCGTAGGAACGAGAATGGGAACGACTAAATGATCGAGAGTAGGAGCGAGAGCGGGAAGAACCTGATCTTGATGTGGAGCAGGTAGACGAACTTGTAGAGTAAGGGGAAGCACTATAAGGAGACTTGGACCTGAAAAAAAACACAACACACAAGAAAAGAAATGAAGTTAATTCAAAACAGTCATTGTCCCCAATTTTTTTCCTCCCAAATTTGGTTTGGGTTTTTTCTCCTCTCCATACGCTTATGTCAAAGCTTCTTTCAGCTGCTGACATAATGCTACTGCAAATTGAGGAATTTGATAAAATTTTTCAATTCCATTTGTCTTGTTTTAGTTATGCATGTTTACTACCTGCAACGAAAAATTCTATTGGAAAAAACACTGTCATTTTTCCTTATGTCAGATGCACTTTAGTGTAACTGCAGTCCGATATGCTGTTGAAATACAAACATGAAAAACAAGGCAACTTCATTGAGCCAAATACTTCCTCCTCTTTAAGTCTCCGTTGTTCTCTGTAAAACTCCTCCCTAGATAAGGGAGGCCAATGGCATCCTGCCAACTTAAGCATTTTTCTCCCTGCTTTCTGTTCATTAGAGACTACGCTCATTTCCTGATCCTCATACTTGCCTTCCACATCCTCACCCCCAACAGTTCATTCAGTCTTCTCTCCTTATACTCGGCTTTGCACCTGTGGATGGAGGCTGCCCACACTTGAAAGAGACTCCCATCTCCCGTGGGCCAAGCGCCCACTGCTCCTCTGCCACTCCTTGATACACTTAATACATCACACTTCTGATCTTCCAAGTACTGCACAGATATTAACTAACCTTCTCTGGAACTTCTTTTAACTTCTTCCACATACGCTTCCTATGTTGTTGCCTCATCATGAGGTATTTGGCCTGGTCCTGTCCCTGAATTGTTGTTTTCTTGCTGACTGACTTGGAGATATCAGACAACCTGTGGGATGGATCCTGGTTTTTCTTTTGATTTACCTTTAAGATTTTATAAACACAATGCACTCTTACAATCTGTCTATAACAAACATATAGCGAAAGGAAGGACTAGCTTGACGCTGCAGTAATAGGTAAAACAGCCTCCTCTCTCTCCAACTGAGAGAAAGCGTCTTGGCTATGTGAGATGACTAAATTGAAGAAATGCAAAATTGTCATAAAAGAACAGTGTTGACTTTTCCAACCATTTGCTCATTCAGTATCAACTAAGTTGTTAAAAAAAAAATGTTGGAGGCTGATTCCTATTGGGAAATCAATTTCTTCAGCCCTATTCAGCCAGTAATGGAAAAGGTGGCTTTCCATCTGATCCTTTAATTATCTTCAATTTTTATAGGTAATTATGGTTTCCTCAAAAAGCGTTCATTTTTCAGAGTCCTGTTTTCAGTCATGTACCGGAGTTTTATTTTAAATAGCCTTAGTGGAAGCACAGATGCCCTTTGTAAAAGCCAATTCAAATGAAGCCATTTAAAAATTAATTACCACTTGGATTCTCCACAACTGTCTGTGCATACTTGCTTCATTATAAATCAGCTGTTGTATAAGTTATGCGTTATACAGCCTCTTTTAACAGGTGACAAGGAGTCATCTATTGAATTTCTGTAGAATACTTACACTTCCCAGCCTGGTCTGCCACCTGCTGAGCGAACTGGACTGGCTCTCATTGGATGACCTTTTGGAGTGGGGAGAGGAAAAAGAAAGAAATCCCATTCAGTTCCTCTGAAGGTAATTTTTTTAAAGAAATTCTGAAGTTACAGTTACTTACCAGTTGTGGGTATTGCTTGTCCTTGGGGGCCCAGAAGACTTGGTAATGCTGGTTGTCTTTGTACGGGAACCTGATAGACATCTCAAAAAACCATTAGTAGGCTTGAGTTCTGAAGGTTTGAACCAACTCTCCCGTGGAGAAGAATGTGGATTAAATGCCGAACTATCCGTTTGTTGCAGACCACAGTAAGTCACCAGAGTTGGCTATATCATTTTCTATGAGAGAAATGAATCCCACCTCTCCTTTGCCAGAGGGTAAATGTAAATTGCAGGCTCAGGGTAAAGTTAGTCTCCGAGTAACTACGTTTTATAAATGGAAGAAGTCTATGTTACAGCTCCTACAAAACGAGATCCATGACAGAAACACAGAAGTGCTACCAAGTGCGTTTTAAAACAGCCACTCGTGTCAGCACACAGCAGTATTTTCTTAGTTTATAGCAACAGGAAAACTTCAGTCTGTTTCACACATGGGATTTGATAAAAGTCAGAGGGGGCGGAAATCTCAGTCCAACAGCTACTTGTTAAATTTTGCAAGAAGCCTTTGAAACATAAACCAAAAGCAAAACGAGCTTTCAGAGAGAACGACTCCACTGCAAACACTACTGAAATGTTTTGCAGAAATACAGATTCTTAGCATACCACACGTTTAACCAACTTCCAGGGGCATGAACAGTAGGACCACCCTATTTTAATATTCAAAAGTATCACAGATTCTATGGTTAAGCACAATGACAGTGCTTCCTGCCCCGTAATTACAGATGCTGGCCAACTTGGTTGCATAGCCACTCAGACATGCACGCATGGTTTCTCTCGCTCACTTTTTGGCCAGTCCAATTAATTCCATACTTACGCATTAATAGTTGGTATTGCGTATTTTCCAGTGTTGGTCAGCATAGCACCCTTTGTATTGGGGTCTTTCACCTCCATCATGAAACTCCTTGGAATTCCTGTGCTCTTTAATTCTGGGAACAGGCTCAACATTTTTGTCCTGTTAAGAAAAGAAATGCAGACATATCTCCTTTTAAGACCCACACTTAAAATGACATTTCAATGATTATTTTAAGCAGCAAAAGCCTTTAATCCTCTCCTTTTACCTAGCATAAGGGTTGCTCGACTAAAATACTTATTTTCCTAAATGAATATAGCCAGGATGTTCCAAAGGCCTGAGCAGTGTTTTGAACTCATTCCATTCTTTGGCTTAAGTTCAGATTCTTTAAGGGTGAAATATCCCTTAGCTCACCATCCACTCAGAAAAGAGATACAAACCCGCTCCTCCTCCAAAGCGCAATTCAGAGCACAAATATTCAATAGATGGGGTCAACAGAAACATCTTGGTTTTACATGAAATACTAAAAACTGTGAACTGTCATTAAACAGAGTTAAAACCAGAAACATTTCCAGTAATATTGAAATATATAAAAATATGGATGAAAGTTCACAGAGCAAGATCTGTGGACATACTTAATGTCTATGACCTAGAAAAAAGAAAAGTTTACATTTATAATGCCAGGTTTCCCTTGGATTTTGAAGGGCTTTGCAACATTGCCATATGAACCTCTGTCTTTCACCCCAAGAGAAACAATTCTTAATATGAGTATTCATGGATTTGTTACGTAACTGCCAAGGTAAAAAAATGAAAAGCTAAGGAACACCAGAAGTCCCCCACAGTCTTACCCCATTTGTTGGGCAGTTCTTTATATAGTCGCCAGGTTTTCCGCAACGAAAGCAAGCATATGATGGTGGAGGTGGACCCCAGGGTTTCTGCATGTAACTAAAAGGGTTTGGGGCAAAGAAGAAAAAGGTATGCACGTGTCTCTCTCGTTAAAACAAACTTCTCTACAATTTTTCCATAATCTTCAAAGAACAGATTTGACATTATCAACACTTACTTGATTGGATCATATTCCTGGCAAGACTGTAGCATCATAGCCTTTATTTTATCTTCTTCGGAAGCACTGGCTTCAGCCAGATTGGCAGTCTGTTTAACAGGTAATTATTTGACACATACATTAGAAACACATTTAAGCCCACACTGCCAAAGAGAACACCACTCACCCAACCCTGTAAAGAGCAGCACAACGCCAGCTGAGGTTGCATGAAAACAGCTGCTTATATGAAACAGAGTTGTCCAAAAGATGTTCTGGGGAGTCCTTACATCATTACAGGCTGTTTATGTGCCTGTTAACCTACTTGAAAAGAGCATTCCTGGCCACTCAAAACTTAGGCTCTTCATGTTCCCCCCCACGAACTTCTTCATAGGAAGCAATTTAACTACAATAAGCAAAACCTGCAGTTTTTTCCAGTTGACCGTGTCCTTTTAACATACAAATTGTAATATAAACGTTATGCAGAACTGGATCTTCAAGTTATTGAAGGCAGCTGATTTTTTTAAAGTAGTATTTGTTCAAATGTTTTTATTACACGCTAGTACAGATACAAGCAGGGTCTAAGGGAGTGACTGTAAATGATTTGGACCCTCAAGCACCTATCATTCAGATCAACCACTCATGGTTTTGGTTTTAGATGCATTCATTCACAAAAGCAACCAGCTTGTTTCAGCATTTTGTTAAAGGGCTGTTTCATATACACAGCTTTTTCTCAACTGTAACATAATCCAGATCGACATCTATGAAATCATTTCCATTAACATTTACAGAAGACTTTACAGATACTTGACTAATTTGTTTGAACCCAAGCCGTTTACAAAACACATCCAAAACCCACAAGACATTACTAGGAATAGACCAAAATTCAATATGGCATTTAATGCATAATAAAACAGAAAACTTTTTACAACACATTGCCTCCATGCTAAGCCAGTCTGCACTGAGGAGATTAGAGTAAGGAACCGTTTGGAGCTGCTTTATCTTATGTTCCTCTATTTTTCTGAAATACTTACATTTTCTCAAAAGCTTAAATGTGTACACCACTTGGACAGTTTTTCACATTTTAGAGTAAAACTTCACCTGAGTTTACAGAACCAAGGACATGTTTAGGGACAGCGCTAACAGAGACCGATTTCTCCTGGTGGCTACCTTCCAAACTATTTTTTTTTTCTTACCAAATGTCCACAATTTAATTTCTGCAGTGAGAGAGGGAAGAAGTTACCAGTGGGAAGAGATTTTTCTTTCTGGGAAAGGAACTCCAGCCTTTATTTTCAGAAGAAAGAACTAGCTCCTCTGCGTTAAGCCCTGCCTTCTCTAATCTTTGTAACTTTAAAGACTAGTAATTTCATTGGCTAGCACTATGCCTTTTCACAAAGTGCAATCCCTAGTGCTTTCCCAGACAAAGTTACATGTTGTTGAGCAAAAAATGCAAGCAGTTCCATAGCAAAACATGGCATTACAACAGTTTCAGAAGGTCACGTTTGCTAATACGCCACACATACGCATCAGTATTTTCCTGTAAACAATTAGGTACATTTACACAATTTACACAGTCTGCGATCAAACAAATTAGATTGTGTTGTCCACTGTATATATACTACAGTGTATGAAATTGTGCAGCATTCAAAGCATGGATCTATAACTGTAGTGCCTAGAAATTCAAAAATAGCCATGCAGTTGTCCGTGTTCCAGAAACGCTTCTATTTTGGCTCTTGCAAACCCCCCCTGAAATGTCCGTCACTTACAGCCAATTAAACTCTTCTGTGAAAATTGTGTTAGTTTCCAATGCAAAATGAACGAAAAGTATGAAAAACGGTAAACAGCTTCTGAAGTGCTTCTTCTTTGTGTCTTGAAGATGAGTAATACTGCAACATTACGTTGCGGCTGATAAGGTCCTCCCCCTTCTATCTTCCCAAGCTGGCAACTACTCTTTACCAGGATAGTATCAAAATATACACACATTTTAAAGTTAAAAGAAATACTTTAAATTATTAAAAATTAAATTAAAGGTTTGTTCACATGACAACAGTTATCCAGCTATAGATCACAGTATAAGATTTAAAAATACAAAGCAAACACTTTTTTTTTAAGAATATATATGTACCTTAGTCAGCTGGGCCAGAGAAATAGATGCAGAAGAGTCATCAATCTGTTCACAAAAAATTAAACTCATATTCAAGTTCTACAATCAAAAACAGAGCAATAGTTAACCTCTACTGTAGTCTGACAGTCTGCACTATATCCTCCGAGTGTCACTGAAAGAGCCATTTCCAACCTAGTGTAGTTGGTATTTGTTCGAAACAAAGTCCAAACCTGTGACAGCTTAAGAGTGCCTGTGTGGTTAAGGAGAAGAAGCTAAACTAACCAAACCCGCTGGAGATCAACTTATTGCTCCAGAATATCTCAGAGAGGGACCCTTGTCAAATGCTCACAGCTGCTTAAAAGTCGAAGGGGTAAGGAAGCTATCAATTTTCAGCTAAAAAGGATTTTAAAAAAATATTTATTTGAGAAGGAAGCATCACTACAGGAAACTTCTTTTCAGTGTGGTTTGTAAACTAATCAGCCAAGTATTTCCTTGTGTTACTTATTTCTGTTTTAGCAGCAGAACGACAGTGTCTTCAAACCTGAAGAAAAACGCTGCCCCTTTTCCAAATGTAAATTCAAAGTGGCAGTATCCTAAAGAAAAGCTTAGCCTTTGGGAAATTAAAGCAGCATCCAGCCCTGAAGTCACCCAGATCCAAAAATGTACTGCAGGCGGAGGTTAAGAAAAATGACAGGGATTTTACCCTTTACAAATGCACCCGGCTCTAACCTTGTGCCAAAATTTGTACACTGGGTTTTACGTATTTTCATTTGCAGACAAACTATTAAACTAAACTGCTTCGTCTGATAAAGCGGAAAGGTCAAATGTAGAACTTTAGAATACCACTTTGTGTAGCAACGATATTTAAATTCACAGCAATCTATTAAAGACAGTTACGCACTCAGAGGGGCCCAAACAATATCACTTCAATTATACAGTTTCAGGAACAAATACCCAAGTCTTTAAGGACATGAAAAGGAAGCATTTAGCTGCACAGAACTGTCCTCAAAACGTGTGGGACGTGTTGGTTTTGGTATTTGTTTGAACCCCCAAGTCAAAAGTAAGAAACAGTACCAAGTTTAACAATAATGGTTTCTCAGTGGTTTTTGATAACGTTTTCAAAAACCATGTTCAGTTGTGCAAACCTTGAACCTACGTGATCTAAAAACGATTGTACATTATCTGTACAACACAAAGTCATTCAGGAAATAGTCTAGCATATCCAGTATGAAATACTATGCATTACTAGGCACAAACACCAATATTCACATGAGATAGAACTGTGCCAATGATGGCATTACTCCGTTTCTACTATGCTGAATCAAATACATTGTATTTACAACATATGCTATGTTTTACTGGAAAATCTATTCAGTTAATGTTTGGAAAATTAATCCAAGGCTACCTTAAGTGCAGCGTGCAGCAAAAAGTGTGAGATTGTGTTTTTACATACTGCTTTTGATGTTCCACTTACTGGCTCAGTTTGACTTCTAGAAGAAGAAATAAAGGTGATCAGAACTTCAAATACAGCACTTGTACCAAAAACAGAAAGCACTGAAAACAGATTATAAAACCTGAACGTCAAAACTTTATGTTCTGATAGTCTAGTGAATGTGGAAATTTATTCATATACATAAACCGTTCTCTCTTGGTACATTCAGTGCAACTAAAAAAACCCCCCAGAATCCCATTTCTACTTTGTCACAAATTACTCTAAGGCTTACAGATATAGAACACAACAGTGCAAGGGGAAGTCCTCAGATAGTTTGTCTCTGCTACGTAAGTATCAAAACCAGGAAGTCTGTACTACAGTTTTGTGTTCATAAATAATCAACCATCAAAATACGAAGGTAACTTTAGCCAATCTGTGTATCGCTAGTATTACAAATAGGTACCAGATAGAGTCCTTTAGTTTCTAAGAAAGAACAGCGATAGTCTAGACACTTCCAAGTGCACGTTTACTTAAGTGAAAAAAATCAGTCATCTGACAAATAACAACAATGTCAGCAGCATCATCTTTAGAACAGTGTTTCTCTGTGGAAGCCCAAGCACTGTGTTCAGATATCTTAGCCATGAAAGTGCCAAAACACTAAATGTGTTACATATGCTGTATGGACTAAAAACAGTAGTAGAAATGTCACCTGAAAGCAGGTCCTAGGCCTTTGTGCGATTTAGGAGACCTGTGACAGAAAAAAAAGGTCTTGGTTGCCAGAATTTGCTTCAAGATAATCTTGAAAATGCTACGATATTTTAGGAAATATTTATTAAATTTGAAAACTTGCTGAGATTCCACATACTCATTGATCTGTATCTGCACGCTACTCGTCATGAATCAGCCATGCAACCATTGATATCGTTAACAAACAATTCACACATCATCCAAAGTGTCCCATGAGCAGAGGCAATTCAAAGGCTGCTGTGCAATTGGTGTACAAATAGAAAGGCACATGCTCCCTGCCACTGCTAGAACACCACCAGGCTCGCAATGACAGCCACGTACCTCCTGAAGTTGAGGAAGGACAAGGACATCCTTTAGATTACCACAGCATGGATTCTTCATACATTTACCTTCAAGAGCGTACTAAAAGGAGAGTAACGCATTTTTGAAGGCCTCTCCACCATTACAGCATACATTCATCATTCCCAAACATTCACCACTCTACCAGTTGTTTCTGCAATGTTCACAGCTGAAAGACTAGAAAGCTAATCTGCCTGGTTAATTTTCAACGCTAGAACAGCAGTGCCATTCCTTCCTTATCCCCTTATACATACAGGTATGTATCTGACCTTTGATGCTAGCAGCATCTATCCTCTCATTTTAGGGCAGCATTACAATACCAGGAGAGGGTGCCCGAAACAGAGGATGCACTGACAAGACAGCACTAAGCAGACATGTTTAAATTAACCCCCAAAACAAGGCCACGTTTATGAGCACAGTGCTGCGGTGTCCAGAATTACTAGAGAGTGCCTGAAAACACTGCAACAACTACTGCAGGAATACGCCCAAAGTTGAGATGCAGAGCCACATAAATTCAGGGTTTTTTGCTTGCAGATGCCTCGCGGGTACCGGGAGGCTGCTGTACTCTTTGTTCGAGACACAGTGTAACTCATCCGTCTACTTGATTTATTGAGAACCAACATTAGAAAGACATGGCAAAACCACAAGCTAATAATACCTACTAATTGTGGTGGAGAGACCTATCTTTAAGGCGGCTGGAAAACATGACCGTTCAAACAATGCTAATGTAGCTGATATAGAACTGGACGGTATGAATACATAAATGACAGCAGTAATCCTCTAGTCAGCATTGCATTGGAATAGCTGTAATTTTAATCAATACACCTGATTCTCTGTCCTCCGTAAATCTTAGGAATACAGAACCAAAACCCGGAGCACAGATACCAGCTTAGGGTAAAAACAGACGTAGCAAGATAACTAGTAACATTTGGTAATGTGCTAAACTGCTTACTGAGTTTCAAGTTGGAAAGGATTAACTATTCCTTCATCGTACTTGCACAAAAGGCAATACACGTTAGGATATTGTTCTTTTTCTCTTGCCTGAAACGGACATTGTCTTGAGGAAACGCATAGGAATCGCTTACGAATGGAACTTCTTGTTTGCATCGTTCGCCAACTGGTAAACGTTGGTCTTTCCTCTATAGCTAGTATGCAAAAAACCCAGATTCGGGGCGTAAGAATACCTGCCATATCCCCCCCAAATGCCAGAAACAGTCAAACACTGAGAACCAGACTCTTCTGAGATGGGAACAAAGTATGCGTTTACACTACAATGCGTATCTGTCTTTACTATAAAAGCCATAAAAGCAAACACATATAATAAGGAATCTCTGCACGTCGAGGAAACAGGATCTACAACTTGGGTCTCAGAACAACCAACCCCAAGAACAAACCCAATAGAATAATCTTAAAAGTTACCATGGTTGGAGTTCGAACCCCATGTCCCAGCAGGCCTAAAAATGTAAGTCCACTTTCGGACAGATACATTAAAATCTACCCCATGCCAACAAAAATTAACAGCAGCTTTAACAAGAAAGAATGCCTCTGTAAACTAATATCCATAAAAAAAGTTAACACACTGAAACCCCTAACAAAGAATACAATGCTTTATGGATACTTACATAACATCGGTTTTGCCGGTAGCTTTAACTCCTCCAACAGGGATTCTTCTAACAATTACCGATGAGTTCTTAGGAATCAGGGCATTCTCATCTGTGTATTCTGAAAACAACACAAATACAGAGAAAAACATCAGTCAATTTGTAAGAATGCATGTTCATATGTAATTACGTAGCACTTTGCAGAATCCCTTTACAGATACAAAAGCAAAATTTTATATGTAACATCACGCTTTTATCGTCTCAACACACTAACAGTATATTTCAAGAAATCTTGGGGTTTGAGAATCAAACACAAGCAGCAAAATCTTTTTCCTTTTTTTAAAACAGTTTGAATGCCAACAGCAAAATGGACTCAAAGGTCACTAAAGGAGAGTCTGCTAATGCACGAGGTTCTTTCCTGACCTAGCTTAAAGTTGCTTTTGCTTCCGTTAGGCTACAAAACCGATAGATCTTTGGAGAAAAACAAACCGCAGCAAAGTCTCACCTGCCTAAACCAGATTCTAAAGTCTGACTAGCTTGCCCTGCCACCAAACAGGCACTTAGCTAAAGCACGAGAACTCTGCGCCATTGCTTTCATAGCTGTTAACTAAAAACCAGTCACCTGTGCTGCCAGTGCTCAAGCCTGACAGAACACAGAAGAGAGCCTGCCGCCTCTGCCTGTTTCTTGGAGCTTAATCCATCAACAACCACACTTCTCAGCTGCTCAGGGCTTTACGTTTAAATGGAAACAGAACTGGCAGTGCTAGAATTTGGATCACAGACATTTTGGGGTTTTTTTGAGCTTGCTTTCACAAGTAGGGCAGAATTGGCTCAAACTCAAGTGGTATCTCCCCTCTTAAGCTAATCATCTAGTTTGAATTAACCAAAGGGACGTGAATTCGTTCGATCGATTCCCTTTTTGCAGAGCAGAGAGGCCCAAACGAAATTACTTAGGAAGACAGCCTTGAAAAGCCTTTCAGGAACAGCGTGTGCTTGAAGCTCTCCATGCTTTGCCTTGGCTTACACCCTGTTAGTCTTCTGAAGAGGAGGAAAGCCTTCTGACCTTTTACATCAGGCCCAAACAAAAAAACCAACTACCTGAGACACTTGGACTGAGTAAGCTTAAAATGCAAAGATCTCTCCATGAGAATGCTTTTTCTATTGTACTTACACAAGCTGGATAGGACTGAATATTTTAAAGCACTATCAGCAGGCATCCCCTGTAATCTGCCTACAGTTTTAAATATTCAAAGCCCTTACCTTTGCAGAGCGAATCAGAACAATGGTCTGAAAACCAAAGATACTGTATACCTCGTCAAGCCCTGTCAGGTGGCATCCCTAAGACCCCTAACCTTGTGCTGTTAAGGCTCTTCACAGACACTCTCCTGAAAATAGTTTAAGTATCTGTAGATAAACAGCAAGCTTTAGGTCCAACCACTTGAAAGGCTAGGGCTGAAGTTACAGTTACCGCAGTGTACATACTACTCTGTTTAAGTTTTAACACATGAAACAGGAAGAGGAAAAAAAACACTAGTACACATTTTAAAGAAAAGCCTGTTGTAAGAGTGTCACAGAACCACAGGGGGGGGGGGGGGGAAAGAAATGTAATGTTTAAGGAATGAAAACACTTTACAAGTCTTTTTATTTCTGAAAAGTCACATCCCAACGTCTTTAATCACATTCAAACTTATCGAGATGGCAGATTACCAAACTGAAATATCCTACTAAGTAATACGAAACCATTATCATCTCTAAGAATCAAGCACCATTTGTTAGATTTAAAAGAATTTATGATGTCTCTAAGAACATTTCTTATGTATATCCACCATAAATGTTCTGCCATAAAACTTCAGTACTGTCCTGATACGGTTAACATGTAGTACAGGAAAAAAAACCACCGTTAGAAACGAATGATGAAATGATGCTCGATAGCATCTGAATGACCATGTCTTTGGTGTGGAAAAGAAGTTATATTAACAAGAAATTCCAAAGTATAGTTTAGATACGGAGAACACTCATGCGCAAGACGGCTTTCAAGGGTCTGCACAGATTTTAACTCACAGATACGCTCCTGATCCAAAATGTTGCTAGTGGGCAGTTTCTGCAACAGCCGCAAAACCCATTTTCCAATGCAGTGGAGTAAAACAAGTTGAAGTCAAAATTAAGTCACAAAATTCACCAAATCCACGTGGTTTCTTTTCTTCAAATTAGCCATCTCTTTTATTATTTCTATCACTTTCAGCTTTCTCCACCACATTTCAAAGAAATCTGGCAAGTTGGTTATTACAAGATATGCTCCCACATCTCCTTCTCATTTTACCTAGAAGAATTCCAGGAAACCAAAGCTTTTGTAAGCACCGTGTGTCACACATCAACCACGTACTCTTCTACGCCTAGCTCCATGTCTACAACACAGATCTGAAGGTAGTTGTCAGAACAGCAACTACAGAAGAACAGCTCTGTGAGGCCCCCAACACAAGTCACAGCTACCGATGGTGGCCGAATCGCATTATGGCTTCCCACCCCACTTAATGCCCAGCGCCGCTTGCCCTCCCGGTCCCGCCGCACGCTGGCGGGATGGGCCCCAGCCTGACTCACGCTACGTGGGGATGACCCACAAAGAGCAGAGCGCGGCTCCCACAGGCCACGGCCGACGCAGGGTGGTCTGCACCTTCTTTGATCTGGGCGTTGGTGATCTGCAGGTCGCAGCTGGACGCCTTCAGCTCCTCGCGGCCCATCATCTGGTGCTTGAGGTCACACAGGGAGATGTGGAGGCCGTTGAAGGTGACCATGTCATGGTTCAGCTTGGAGGAGAACTTGTAGTGGACGCACGACATGGTTGGGGCCAGGAGGTGCCTGCTCCGTGATGGCGTCTACCGCGGCAGACAGCGTCGCGGCCGCTGTGCCAGGTGAGGGCCCGCGGCGGTTCCTCCTCCACCGAGGAGGCCAGGGCAAGCAGCGCGGGCTGAGCTCGAGCGGGCCGACGGCGCTCAGAGGCTGCGGCGCTCCGCCATGGCCTTCCTGGCCGACAACCGCACGGGCCGCTGCGAGCGTGTCACTGTGCACACGCAACGGCACACTGCACCCCCCCCCCGCGCCTCACGTGACCCAGCGCATTATGACAAAAGGCCCGCGTCACGTGGGCGTGGCGGCCCCGCGCTCTTCATCCTAACACCAAGCGCCCCCGAGGGGAGGGGGGGCCCGTCAGCCCCGGGCCTGTCACCACCCCGGGCCGCTGGTCTCCCTGCTGTCCCCTGGCCTGTCACCACCCGGTGTCCTGCCACCCCCCAGGCCTGACACTGCCTGGTGTCCCTCCTGTCACCCCCCAGGCCTGTCCCTGCCCAGTGTCCCTCCTGTCACCCCCCTAGGCCGTCACCACCTGGTGTCCCTCCTGTCACCCCCCAGGCCTGTCACTGCCCGGTGTCCCTCCTGTCAACCCCCGGGCCCATCAGCGCCTGGTGTCCTGTCACCCCCCAGGCTGTCACCACCTGGTGTCCCTCCTGTCACCCCCCAGGCTGTCACCACCTGGTGTCCCTCCTGTCACCCCCCAGGCGGTCACCACCTGGTGTCCCCTCCTGTCAGCAGCCAGCCAGGGCAAGACAGCCTGGGGCAGATGCAGCGGGCTTGGCCGTGTGGTGCTCGGCTGCCCGCGGTGCAGGGCTGGCAAAGGGAGGGGACATCTCAGGGTGCTTGAGTGTATCTGGTGGCATTCATGGAAAGTTCAGTCAAAGCAGCCAATGACCACTTATGTTTATGGCCACAGACCAGTCCCCTGCCCCCATTTTTTAACTCCTCCCTCTCTGCCTTTAGCCCATCACTATTTTTTGCTTTCTCTTTCTCTGCCTCTCTCCCTGTCTGTAGTTTCTAATTCCTCCCTGTCTGTCCTATAGCCTGCTGCTATTTTTCCCTTTCTCTCCATCGCTTTCTCCTGCTCCCTCTCCTTCTCGTTTTTCTATCGCCGTGTCCTGCTTCCTGGCCTTATCTTAATGTTAGGGTTAGGGGCTAGGGTTAGGGTTAGGCTTAGGGTATCGTTAGGGCTAGGGTTAGGGTCGGGGTTAGGATTATGGTTCGGGTTTAGGGTTAGGGATAGGCTTAGGGTTTCGTTTTAGGGTTAGGCTTAGGGCTTAGGGCTTAGAAGTAAAACTGTCCCAAGCACTTACGCCTCCATCAAGGACCACATGCTCTGAGGCTTGTGATGACTGTTGGATGGCTTTCCCTCCCCCCGATGGAAACACCTCTCAGTTCTCTGTGCTCACACCAGGGAAGGAAAGGCAATACACCCCCATATCTAAAGGCATGGCACTCCAAGCAAAGGTAACGTTTCGTTTCTTTAGATGAACTGCCTGGCCAGTTACAACACCTGCTTATACTGACTTCATCCACCCTTACCCGCAAAAAATTGTGACAGGCTGCGTCAGCGTGGAGAGTCAGGTGAACTTTGACGCGCACACTGCTACCATAGGACTGGATTTTTAACCTATTTACATTTATCCGTCGCTTTGAAGCTGCCCAAGGGTCAGCATGCCCTTGCTACTGGAGGTTCTTGCTCTGTGCAGGCACTAAGGAAGACATTTCTGGTGACAGATTATTTCTAACGGGTAAAGCACAGCAGAACACACTGTTTATGAGCTGCTGAGAATCGTCCCCCAGGCATAGCAGGAACAATGGCAAAGCTTGTATATTTAAGATGCATTTGAGTTACATTACCATTAAAATACACCACCACCACACAGTGCTCTAGACGGAAGGCTGACATCAGTGTACAAGGACAGTCCCTTCTGGACATCTCGCTCCTGGGTAGAAATCCTAGAGACTTCCTTTAAGGACAGAAATCCAAAGAGCTACAATAAGCCTTTTAAATTCAGCACAGCAAACAAAAAGCAAACAAACAAAAAATGACAGGAAACCCCTGAGGCACTGATGAGGAACACAAGGTCTCCCCTTGAGTCCACTACCCCTCACAAGACTTACTCAAAATTACTCAGTTGCTTACTCAAAAGCAATAACCAACAAGCCATGTACCCTTGGGGAAGCCCTTGTCCTTCTGTGCCGCTGGTGGCATCCCACCATTTCTTTGGGAGTCCACACAAATTCAGAAGTACACTTAGTCCTCCGGCAGTCATTACCTATGGACCCGAACTCCTCCCACACCCCAGAAGTGGCTGTCGGTCGTCTGGCAGTCATTCTCCACAAACTGCAAGCCCTCCATACCTAACCACCTCCCTAGTGACTCAGTGGAAATGAGCTGGACCACAAGAGAAGTGACACTGCCCGGCCCGGTCACACAGATTAGACCACAAACGGTGGTTACAAGACAGAAAATGCAACACAAACCACAAGGACAGCAAAAAAACAAGCAGAAGACACGTCACACAAAAACCAAAGACCCCTATCCAAACCCTAAAAATGCAAGCAAGCTACAAAAGGACTTTCCAAAAAAAAGACCACCCAGAACACAACATAAGGCAAAACCAACCCAACCCCAGGAACCCAGCGCTTGCAAACCCAGATCCTGACCATAACAATAACATGCTTTAATCCTAAGTCGCGTAAACTCCCATAACCCTCAAACCCCATAACCCTAGCACGCTGGAACCCTAGCGCCCCATATCCCTAGCACATTGTAGCCCCAAGATATCAAAACATTGAACACAAACTCCCTGGAGGTCTCTCTCTTCAGGTGGCCCCAGATCTCAGACACCACAACTCTGAAGTGGGGGTGCCCACCGTGCCCAAGTGGAAGATCCACCAGGACAGCACCAGCATCCATCTTCACATCATCCGTCACGCCCTGAAAAAGTGCCCAGGCTGGACACTCCTGGGGAGAAAGGCGGAGGCACTCGGAGACTTTGAACCGGCCAGCCATGGCCACAGGGCTTCAGCTCATCATGTCTGTGTCAGAGCCACCAGGCAGGTGACCCCGTCCCCCCTGCGAAGACCCCTTGGGGTAGCCGTACCCAGCACCAGCTGGCTGGATACGGCCTTTGCTCTCTGGGGAGGTGCTCCCTGGGCGCAGGGTCTCTCACGGGGGAACTCACAGCTCACCTGGGCTGCTCTGCGGCCACCGGACGCCTTTGCTGTCAGGTGGCTCTCAGCACCTCTCTGCCAACGGCTGTCACCTCCCTGCGGGACGCTCTCCAGCGCACGGTCCGTCTCCACTGGGTCTCCCTGGGGACAAAGATCGGAAGGGAGGGATGGGGTTTGCTTTGTCCCCGTTCCCAGGGTGCTTCAGGAGAGACCTGCCACCCCCAAATGAGCTGTCTGACGTGGACACCACAGACCAGCTGCAGACGTGGGTCAGCACGGTGGCGGGGAGAGGGCAAGATGTCCTGCGAAGCCCCCGGCGCTGGCAGAAAGCAGAGCTGGAGACAACGGGGAGAAGCCCCAGGCAGCCGGCAGCTGGCGCTGGGGCCTGGCAGGGAGCAGCGCCCGCAGAAATGCCCGGCTCCTGGAGCCTCGGCCCCAGGGCTGCAGCCTCGGCACCTCCTGGGGCTTCGCTGGGAAAAACCAGGCAGGGGTGACCCTGACAGCCCGCACACGTACCTGGCCCCGGGATCTGGCAGCCTGTCCCTGTGCCCATCGCTGCCACGGGATCCAGGAAGCAGCGCCCCAGCCCTGGCGTGGCCCTGAGCCGCCTCTCAGGCCAGGCAGCAGGAAGCCGCGCCCCATGGCATGCTGGGAGCTGTAGGCCCGGGGCACGGGCTGCCGGGCGGCCATGTTGGTTCCCGGGGCATGCCGGGAGCTGTAGGCCTGGGGCACGGGGCTGCTGGGCAGCCATGTTGGTCTTGGGAGGTGCGGGCTCTGCTCCAGCTGCGGCCCAGCTGAGGTGAGGACAGGCACGCAGGTGGAGCTACCGAAGAGGAAGGGAGGAGAGGACAGACGGACAGAGAAAGAAGTGCTTGAACTGTAACATTTGCCTGGCAGTGCCGAGAGCGGGAGCTGCAGTGAGTCCCAGCCCCTCGGGGCCGTGTCACCCCTCTTCTGCATCGCAGTCCCTCCCAGCCCCCCCCTCCCATTTCCCTCTGTGTCATGTTTTTCACTTCCCCATACCTCTCTTCTTCTATTGCTGTGTTCTGCTCCCTGTCCTCTCTTCTCCAAGTCCCTCTTTCCCTGTCGCTCTACCCGCCCCTGTCTTTTTCTTGCTGCCCCTCCCTCCTGCTCCCTGTCCCTCTTTTTGCCTTCCTCTGTCTCTGCCCTGCAGCACATTGCTGTTGTTTCTTCTCTGCCTCTTTGTCCTGGTCTGCATCCCGCTCTGTTTTTCACAGTCTCTCTGGCCTGTTCCCTGTCGTGATTTGTCTCTCTCTGCCTGTATGTCCCGCTCCCTGTCCTTGTCTTCCCTTCTCCCTCCTTCTGCTTCCCTCTCTCTCTGCCTCCAGCCCCCTGCCCTGCTCACTGTCACTGCGGTTTTCCATTCTGTATCCCACTGTCCCTGTCCTTCTTCCTGTTCATCTCTCTTCTGTCTCTCTCTGCTGCTCCCTCACCCTTCCCCTCCCCGCTTCCTCCATCTCTCTGCAGGGCTCCTGAGGCTTCTCTTTCTTTCCCCATCCCTCTGTGCTGCTCACTGTCCCTGTTTCTCTCTTTCTCTTCGTTGTTATTCTTGTCTGTCACTCTGTCCTTCTCCCTGCCCCTATTCCTTTCTACTCCCTCTCCTTTCTTCTGCCCACTGCAGGTTTTCTTGCGATCTCTGTCCTGCCCCTAGCCCTTAGCTCTCTCTCTCTTCCTGCCTCCGTCTCCCTCTTTCTGCCTCTCTTCCTCTTTTCCTGCTGCTTCTTTCTCCATCTTTGTCCAGATCCCTGTCCTTTTTTTTCTCTTGCTGTCCTTCGGTCCTTTTTCTCTTTTCTCTCTTTCTCTCTGTCCCATTCATAGAATCATAGAATCATAGAATCATAGAATCATAGAATCATACAGGTTGGAAAAGACCTCTAAGATCATCGTGTCCAACCGTCAACCCAACACACCATGCCCACTAAACCATGTCCCTAAGGGCCTCATCTACACGTCTTTTAAATACCTCCAGGGATGGTGACTCCACCACTTCCCTGGGCAGCCTGTTCCAAGGCCTGACCACTCTTTCAGTAAAGAAATTTCTCCTAATGTCCAATCTGAACCTCCCTTGGCGCAACTTGAGGCCATTTCCTCTTGTCCTATTGCTAGTTACTTGGCAGAAGAGACCAACCCCCACCTCGCTACAACCTCCTTTCAGGTAGCTGTAGAGCGCGATGAGGTCTCCCCTCAGCCTCCTCTTCTCCAGGCTAAACAACCCCACTTCCCTCAGCCGCTCCTCATAAGGCTTGTGCTCCAGGCCCTTCACCGGCTTCGTTGCCCTCCTCTGGACACGCTCCAGCACCTCCATGTCCTTCTTGTAGTGAGGGGCCCTTTTTCCTCTCCTGTCCCTTTGTCTTGCTCCCTATTCCCCGTTCTTGTCTCTCCTTCCCTTTGTTCTGCCGCCCATCTCTGATCCCCTTCTTGCTCCATCTCTCTGCCCTGCTCCCTGGCCCTCTAAGTCTCTCTCTGTTTGTCCCGCTCCCTGTCTCTCCCCCACCCTATTTTTCTGTCCTACTCCCTTTTCAGGTTCCCCCCCCGCTCTCACTTTGTCCTGCTCCCTGCCGCGGCTATTTCTCACTCCATCTCTGTCCTGCAGCCCAGTGCTGTTTTTTCCTTCCATCTCTCTGTCCTGCTGCCCAGCCCAGGCTCTTTTACCTCCTTCTGTGTCCTGCTCCCCGTCCCTTAGTTTTGCCTGTCTTTCCCTTTGTCCTGCCTCCCTGTGCCTTTCTTCTCTCTCTGTATCGCCCTGTCCTGCTCCCTGTCCTTGTCTTTCCCTGACAATCTGTGTCCTACTCCCTTTCCTTGTCTTTCCCTCTCTGCCCCCCATCCTTCTTCCTACCTTTCTTTTTCTTCTCTCTCCCCCTCTGTTCCTGCTGCTTCTTTTTCCACCTCTGTCCTGCTCCCTGCCCCTTTTTTCCTCTCGCTGTCCCTCTGCCCTGCTTCCTGTCCCCATCTTTTCTGTCTTTATTTCTCTGTCCCGCTGCCTGTCCCATCGTTTCTTGTTGTACTCCCCTGCCCCGTCCAGCTGGCTCTCCCTTTTATTTGTTCTCTCTTCCTCTTTCCTGCTTCTCAGTCCTCTTTTCCTCTTCCCCTGTCTCTGTCCTCCAGCCCGTTGCTGGCTTTTCCCCCCCTTCTTGGTCTCCATCAGGATCTGACCCTCTCTTTATTTCTCAGTCCCTTTGTCCTGCTCCCTGTCCTTCCTTCTCTTTCTCCATCTGGACGTCCTGCTCCCTGTCCCTGTCTTTCCCTAGCCCCCCCTTCCTTCTTCCTCTCCTTCCCCACGCCCATCTCTGCCTCTCTGTCCTGCTCCTTGACCCTACTTTTTCTTCCTCCATCTCTCTGCAGGGCTCCTCATCCCTATTTCTCTTGATTTCTCCAGCTCTCTAGCCTTTTCCCCATACCTTTCTTTCTCTCTCAGCTCCTCTATCTTTTCTCTCATCATATTTTTCTCTTTCTAGTCCACTGTCCTTCTCCCCGACAACTTAAGCTCAATGACCAGGTGTCCCTGGGCTCTGGTATTTCCTTAGCATTGCCCTAGGGAAGATCTGTGGTTTTAGGGCTAGGGATCATTTAGGAGCTGGTCTCCTTACGTAGGCAGCGGAGCTAGGCATAGTTAAAGCAGAGGTTGTTCTCAGCTGGTGCTCTGTGCGTCCTGTTGAAAGAGCAGGCTGTGGGCCTTATTTTGAAGGAAGGTTTCTTGTTCTGCGCTTATTGCTCCTCGGGACGCTGCACAGAAGTGGTGGTGGGGTCTGGAGAGACAGATGGGACCTGCTGTGATTCCTAGTAAATGTGAACTTGAACGAGACCAGACTGACTGCATATGGTTTTCTTCTCGGCTCCAATTCCAACCTGCGTGCTCGGCGCTAATGAAAAAAGAGAGCCTGAGCTGCAAATGAGCAGACAACGTCACTCACTTAGGTCACCGTGCAGTTGGTCTGTGATAAGGGATGTGTACTTCCATGACGGTGCTTTCATGAACGTTCTCTGGTCTTGCCACTTCAAAGCCCTCCCTTTTTCCAGACATTTTAAGATGGCATTTCTTATTCTGGGGTTCAGGCTGGAGTTGGACTTAATGTTGAACAGCTGATATCATGGGCTCCGTAAAATGTGAGAGAGAACCCTGCTTTTTTTGTTGTTGTTGTTGTTTTCTAACACGCCCTAAACTTTGCTAAGCAAAGGGAGGAGTGGTTGCAAGAGTCTGTTCTTTGAGAGTGACGTATTCCTGTAGCGTGCCTGTCTTTGTATGGTGAAGGTTTCCTACCTGCAGTATGATTTTGCTGAGCTGTGAGGCTGTATTGGCGTAGCAAAGGTAAGAAGTGGCGTCTTTAAAGGTCATGAAACTGTAGCAAAACTAGCGGGAGAAGCTAGTTCCTTCCCTGCCAAAACTAGTAGCAAGTAAAAGCATTTGCAATTGGCTTTTTTATGCAATGTTCATACAGAGCTTTTGGTATTGATTGATTTTTGGGAAGCAAGACAGCAGTGAGGAAAGAAACCTGGGGCTTCTTCACCGTAGGCAGGGTTCAAGCCTTTGCGCTAGAACAGGTCTTCACTACAGTTTACAAAAAGAGAAGATGAGCTGTCTGTAAGGAAGGTTTCAGTAGAAGTAAGGCTAGATTTGCAGAATTTGCTCCTCCGTATCTGTTGCAAATAAGAGATGACTTGGCAGTGTTTACATCTGAAGTGCATGCCAGTGTGTTAATGCAGGCCGTCGAGGTCTTTTCAGGGGTACTTCTGGACTGCAGGTTGCGTGCGTGGGTGGCACCATGTCCCAGGATGAGCCAGTTTTAGCTCAGAGGATGTGACAGAATGGCAACCATCTTTGTGGTGGACCCCTGTCATGGTTTAACCCCAGTCGGCAACTAAGCACCACACAGCCGCTCACTCGCCCTCCCCCCAGCAATGGGATGGGGGAGAGAATCAGAAGAGCAAAAGCAAGAAAACTCACGGGTAGAGATAAGAAGAGTTTAATACTTGAAATAAAATAATAATAGCAATAATAGTAATACTAGTAACAGTAATAGTAGTAATACCAATAATACCATAATAATACCAATAATAACACCAATAATAATAATCATAATAATAATAATAATGATAATAAAAATAGTAATCATAATAACAATAATAACAATAATAATAATAACAATAATAATAATAATTTGTAATTAAAACAACGAGAGAGAGAAAGAGAGGGAGAGAGGATCAAGAATAAGAACCCCAATCCTAACACTAACACCAAACCCTCAACCTAACTCGAACCCCTAATGCTACCCGTAAACCCTATGCATAACACTAAGACCTCACTCTTACCCTAACCCTAACACCGAAACCTAACCCTAAACCTGAACCCCAACCCTAACCCGAACCCTAACCCAAATGCTAACCCTAACCGTAAACCTAACCCTAACTCTAACCCTAACCCTACCCTAACCCTAAACCCGAACCATCCTAAACCCAACCGTAAAACTTATGCTAACCCTAAGCCTAACCCTAACCCTAAACCTAACCCTAACCTTAACCCTAAACCTAACCCCTAACCACAACCCTAACCTTAACCCCTAACCCTAACGTTAACCCCTAACCCTAATGCTAACCCTAACCCCGAACTCTAGCCCTAATCCCGAACCCTAACCCTAACCCTGAACCCCAACCTAACCCTAACCCCTAAACCTAACCTTAATGCTACCCGTAAACCCTACGCATAACACTACGACCTCACCCTAATACTAACTCTAACCGCAATACCGAACCCTAACTCTAACCCTGAACCCCAATCCTAACCCTAAACCCTAACCCTAAACTTAACCCTAACACTAACCCTAAACCTAACCCTAATGCTACCCGTAAACCCTACGCATAACATTACGACCTCACCCTAAACCTAACACTGAACCCTAACTCTAACCCTTAACTCCAGTCCTAAGCCTAACTCTAACCTTAACCCTAACCCTACCCCTAAACCTAACACTTAACCCTAACCCTAACCCTAACACTTAACCCTAAATCGAACACTTAACCCTAACCCTAACCTAACCTTAAGCCTAACCTGAATCAGAAAGCTCTAACCCTAATGCTAACCCTAACCCCGAACCCTAACCCTAATCCCAAACCCTAACCCTGAACCCCAACCCTAACCTTAACGTAGTGACCCTAACCCTAACTCTAACCCTAACCCTAATGCTACCCGTAAACCCTAACTGTAACAGTAAGACCTCACCCTTATACTAACGCTAACCCCAATACCGAACCCTAACCCTAACCCTGAACCCAATCCTAAACCCTAACCCTAACCTTAACGCTAACACTAACCCTAAACCTAACCCTAACGCTACCTGTAAACCCTAAGCGTAACATTAAGACCTCACCCTAACCCTAACACTGAATCCTAACTCTAACCCTTAACTCTAATCCTAACCCTAACTCTAACCTTAACCCTAACCCTACCCCTAAACCTAACACTTAACCCTAACCCTAACACTTAACCCTAAATCGAACACTTAACCCTAACCCTAACCTAACCTTAAGCCTAACCTGAATCATAAAGCTCTAACCCTAATGCTAACCCTAACCCCGAACCCTAACCCTAATCCCAAACCCTAACCCTGAACCCCAACCCTAACCTTAACGTAATGACCCTAACCCTAACTCTAACCCTAACCCTAATGCTACCCGTAAACCCTAACTGTAACAGTAAGACCTCACCCTTATACTAACGCTAACCCCAATACCGAACCCTAACCCTAACCCTGAACCCAATCCTAAACCCTAACCCTAACCTTAACGCTAACACTAACCCTAAACCTAACCCTAACGCTACCTGTAAACCCTAAGCGTAACATTAAGACCTCACCCTAACCCTAACACTGAATCCTAACTCTAACCCTTAACTCTAATCCTGACCCTAACTCTAACCTTAACCCTAACCCTACCCCTAAACCTAACACTTAACCCTAACCCTAAGCCTAACACTTAAGCCTAAACCGAACACTTAACCCTAACCCTAACCTAACCTTAAGCCTAACCTGAATCATAAAGCTAACCCTAGCCCTAACCCTAACCCTAAGGCGAAACCTCACCCTAAAACAAAATCCTAACGCTAACCCTAAACCCAAACCGTAACCCTAACCCTAACATCAAACCATAACACTAACACTTTGGCAGAACCCTAATGTTAAACCTAAAGGGAACCATAAAACTAACCCTCACATAACACCGAACCCCTAATTCTAACTGTAACCCTACTGCTAACTCAACCTCAAACCGTAATCTTAAGATATCACCATAACCCTACCCCTACCCCTACCCCTACCCCTAAAACTAAACCCTAACCCTAACCCCTAACCCATACCCTAACCCTAATGCTAAGCCTATCCCTAACTGTAACCCTACACCCTAACCCTAACGCTAACCCTAACCCTAAAACGAAACCATAACCCTATCCCTAACACTAAACCTGAACCATAATCCTAACCCCACGATAACCTTAGGCCTAACCCTAACCTAAACCATAACCCTAACCTTAACCCCTAATCCTAATTTTAAACCCTAACCCTGATGCTAATCCTAACCCCGACCCCTAACCGTAATCCCGAACCCTAACCCTAGCCCTGAACCCCAACCTGAACCCTAATGACCCTAACCCTAACTCTAACCCTAACCCTAACCCTAACGCTACCCCAAACCTAATACCGTAACCATAACACCTCACCCTAAACCTAATGCGAAACCTAATCCTAAAATTAAACTGCAACCCTAACCCTAAACCTAATCCTAATACTTAATGCTAACCCTAACCCAAACTGAAATCCTAACCCATAAGCATAAACCCAACCGTAACCCCTAACCCTAACCCTAACCCTAACCCAACCCCTAACCATAACCCTACTGATAAGCCCTAACCCTAATGCTAACCCTAACCCCAAACCCTAACGCATATCCCGAACTCTAACCCTAACCCTGAACCCCAGCCCTAACTCTAACCTTAAACCTAACACTAACTTTACCCTAACCCTAACCCTAACCCTAAAATTAAACCCTAACCCTAAACCCTAACCCAACCCCTAACCCTAACCCTAAAACTAACCCCAACCCTAACCGTAACACTAAGCCCTAACCCTAATCCTAAACCTAACCCTAAAATGAAACCCTAACCCGATCCCTAACCCTAAACCCAAACCATAATCCTAACCCCAACCCTATTCCTAACACTAATGATAACCCTAAGCCTAACCCTAAACTTAACCCTAACCCTAACCTTAAACCTAACCCCAACCCCAACCCCTAACCATAACCCTAATGATAAGCCCTAACCCTAATTCTAACCCTAACCCCAACCCATATCCCGAACTCTAACCCTAACCCTGAACCCCAGCCCTAACTCTAACCTTAACCTTAACCCTAACCCTAAACCTAAAACTAAACCCTAACCCTAAACCCTAACCCAAACCCAAACCCTAACCCTAAAACTAACCCTAACCCTAACCGTAACCCTAAGCCCTAACCCTAAACCTAACCCTAAAATGAAACCCTAACCCGATCCCTAACCCTAAACCCAAACCATAATCCTAACCCCAACCCTATCCCTAAACCTAACGATAACCCTAAGCCTAACCCTAAACTTAACCCTAACCCTAAACTTAAACCTAACCCCAACCCCTAACCATAACCCTAATGATAAGCCCTAACCCTAATTCTAATCCTAACCCCAACCCATATCCTGAACTCTAACCCTAACCCTGAACCCCAGCCCTAACTCTAAGCCCTAACCCTAAACCTAACCCTAAAATGAAACCCTAACCCGATCCCTAACCCTAAACCCAAACCATAATCCTAACCCCAACCCTATCCCTAAACCTAACGATAACCCTAAGCCTAACCCTAACCGTAACCCTAAGCCTAACCCTAACCCTAACCCTAACCCTAACCCAACCCATATCCCGAACTCTAACCCTAACCCTGAACCCCAGCCCTAACTCTAACCTTAACCCTAAAACTAAAACTAAACCCTAACCCAAACCCAAACCCTAACCCTGAAACTAACCCTAACCCTAAACGTAACTCTAAGCCCTAACCCTAAACCTAACCCTAAAATGAAACCCTAACCCGATCCCTAACCCTAAACCCAAACCACAATCCTAAGCCCAACCCTATCCCTAAACCTAACGATAACCCTAAGCCTAACCCTAAACCTAACCTTAACCCTAACCCTAACCCTTAAACCTAACCCTAACCCTAACCCTAACCTTAAACCTAACCCCAACCCCAACCCCTAACCATAACCCTAATGATAAGCCCTAACCATAATTCTAACCCTAACCACAACCCATATCCCGAACTCTAACCCTAACCCTGAACCCCAGCCCTAACTCTAACCTTAACCCTAACCCTAAACCTAAAACTAAACCCTAACCCTAAACCCTAACCCAAACCCTAACCCTAACCCTAAAACTAACCCTAACCCTAACCGTAACCCTAAGCCCTAACCCTAACCCTAAACCTAACCCTAAAATGAAACCCTAACCCGATCCCTAACCCTAAACCCAAACCATAATCCTAACCCCAACCCTATCCCTAACCCTAACGATAACCCTAAGCCTAACCCTAAACCTAACCCTAACCCTAACCTTAAACCTAACCCCTGCCCCTAACCATAACCCTAATGATAAGCCCTAACCCTAATGTTAACCCTAACCCTAAACCTAACCCTCACCGTAACACTAAGCCCTAACCCTAACCCTAACCCTAAACTTAATCACAAACACCTATAACTGATGCAAATGAGCAATATCAGGGCAGCAAGTCAGGTTCTTTAAATCCTTGCTTTCTCTCTTCCCTTCTCTCTTCTTGCTTTCTCTCTTCCGTTCGAGGAGATTTCCGTTCGAGGAAGCTTTAGCTAGTTTTATTATATTGTCTGTCTTAGGAGGAACAGCCACTTCTACTTTCCGCTTTGTCTTGTCAATTTTTGCTTTTGGCTTATCCTTCTCTTTTTTCTCCTTTTCAGACATCGGTTTGAAAACAATAGAATCTGCTTCCATAGGCTCATCTCTCACAGGGGTGGCATCATCTCTGCTTGGGACCATGAACAGGGAGTCCATTTTAACGTCTTCTGCTGGAACTGGCTCTCTTGGTTTTCTCGCACCTGCTAACAACTCAGCATTGGGAAATCCTTCATCCTCATCCCTTTTTCTTCTCTTTTCATGCTTATTTCCTTGGCCATCTCCCAGTGGATTTTTCACCTCCTTCTCTTTTGATTTTGTAGGATCCTTGATGCCATGGCTCTCTCTTTCAGAAGGTTTTTCAGGGTAATTTCCAGCTATATTGTGATTTTGGGGGCTCTGCCAAGCAGGATAATCCTCCCTACGTCCCCGAGCATATGGTGAATTCTCCTGTCTGGTCCCAGGTGGACCAAACCTACCTGGAGAAAAGTTCTCTCTGTTTACTGGAGGGTGAGGTTGAGCGCCAACAACATAGCCCTTGTAAAACTTTCCATGCCATTCTCTGTAGTTCCTTTCCCATTCCCTGTACCTTGCCTTTTCAAATGGATCTCTAAAGTCAAGAGATCTGCCAGAGTAAGCTTTCAGCTCATATGGTGGAACTTCTCTGTATCTGTTAAAATACTCCCTTCCTCCTTCCCCTTGAGGTATAGTCTGTTTAGTGGGAGACTGGCCTCTAAATACTGGAGACCTTGACCGTGAATGGCATCTTCTGTGTGGGGGTGACCTTGACCTTGAACGCTGATAACCGTGTGACCTTGACCTAGAACGATAGTTACACCTCTTCCCTTTGCCTCTTCTTGGATACGGCGGCGATCGCGAGTAGGAACGAGAATGGGAACGACTAAATGGTCGAGAGTAGGAGCGAGAGCGGGAAGAACCTGATCTTGATGTGGAGCAGGTAGACGAACTTGTAGAGTAAGGGGAAGCACTATAAGGAGACTTGGACCTGAAAAAAACCACAACACACAAGAAAAGAAATGAAGTTAATTCAAAACAGTCATTGTCCCCAATTTTTTTCCTCCCAAATTTGGTTTGGGTTTTTTCTCCTCTCCATACGCTTATGTCAAAGCTTCTTTCAGCTGCTGACATAATGCTACTGCAAATTGAGGAATTTGATAAAATTTTTCAATTCCATTTGTCTTGTTTTAGTTATGCATGTTTACTACCTGCAACGAAAAATTCTATTGGAAAAAACACTGTCATTTTTCCTTATGTCAGATGCACTTTAGTGTAACTGCAGTCCGATATGCTGTTGAAATACAAACATGAAAAACAAGGCAACTTCATTGAGCCAAATACTTCCTCCTCTTTAAGTCTCCGTTGTTCTCTGTAAAAGTCCTCCCTAGATAAGGGAGGCCAATGGCATCCTGCCAACTTAAGCATTTTTCTCCCTGCTTTCTGTTCATTAGAGACTACGCTCATTTCCTGATCCTCATACTTGCCTTCCACATCCTCACCCCCAACAGTTCATTCAGTCTTCTCTCCTTATACTCGGCTTTGCACCTGTGGATGGAGGCTGCCCACACTTGAAAGAGACTCCCATCTCCCGTGGGCCAAGCGCCCACTGCTCCTCTGCCACTCCTTGATACACTTAATACATCACACTTCTGATGTTCCAAGCACTGCACAGATATTAACTAACCTTCTCTGGAACTTCTTTTAACTTCTTCCACATACGCTTCCTATGTTGTTGCCTCATCATGAGGTATTTGGCCTGGTCCTGTCCCTGAATTGTTGTTTTCTTGCTGACTGACTTGGAGATATCAGACAACCTGTGGGATGGATCCTGGTTTTTCTTTTGATTTACCTTTAAGATTTTATAAACACAATGCACTCTTACAATCTGTCTATAACAAACATATAGCGAAAGGAAGGACTAGCTTGACGCTGCAGTAATAGGTAAAACAGCCTCCTCTCTCTCCAACTGAGAGAAAGCGTCTTGGCTATGTGAGATGACTAAATTGAAGAAATGCAAAATTGTCATAAAAGAACAGTGTTGACTTTTCCAACCATTTGCTCATTCAGTATCAACTAAGTTGTTAAAAAAAAAATGTTGGAGGCTGATTCCTATTGGGAAATCAATTTCTTCAGCCCTATTCAGCCAGTAATGGAAAAGGTGGCTTTCCATCTGATCCTTTAATTATCTTTAATTTTTATAGGTAATTATGGTTTCCTCAAAAAGCGTTCATTTTTCAGAGTCCTGTTTTCAGTCATGTACCGGAGTTTTATTTTAAATAGCCTTAGTGGAAGCACAGATGCCCTTTGTAAAAGCCAATTCAAATGAAGCCATTTAAAAATTAATTACCACTTGGATTCTCCACAACTGTCTGTGCATACTTGCTTCATTATAAATCAGCTGTTGTATAAGTTATGCGTTATACAGCCTCTTTTAACAGGTGACAAGGAGTCATCTATTGAATTTCTGTAGAATACTTACACTTCCCAGCCTGGTCTGCCACCTGCTGAGCGAACTGGACTGGCTCTCATTGGATGACCTTTTGGAGTGGGGAGAGGAAAAAGAAAGAAATCCCATTCAGTTCCTCTGAAGGTAATTTTTTTAAAGAAATTCTGAAGTTACAGTTACTTACCAGTTGTGGGTATTGCTTGTCCTTGGGGGCCCAGAAGACTTGGTAATGCTGGTTGTCTTTGTACGGGAACCTGATAGACATCTCAAAAAACCATTAGTAGGCTTGAGTTCTGAAGGTTTGAACCAACTCTCCCGTGGAGAAGAATGTGGATTAAATGCCGAACTATCCGTTTGTTGCAGACCACAGTAAGTCACCAGAGTTGGCTATATCATTTTCTATGAGAGAAATGAATCCCACCTCTCCTTTGCCAGAGGGTAAATGTAAATTGCAGGCTCAGGGTAAAGTTAGTCTCCGAGTAACTACATTTTATAAATGGAAGAAGTCTATGTTACAGCTCCTACAAAACGAGATCCATGACAGAAACACAGAAGTGCTACCAAGTGCGTTTTAAAACAGCCACTCGTGTCAGCACACAGCAGTATTTTCTTAGTTTATAGCAACAGGAAAACTTCAGTCTGTTTCACACATGGGATTTGATAAAAGTCAGAGGGGGCGGAAATCTCAGTCCAACAGCTACTTGTTAAATTTTGCAAGAAGCCTTTGAAACATAAACCAAAAGCAAAACGAGCTTTCAGAGAGAACGACTCCACTGCAAACACTACTGAAATGTTTTGCAGAAATACAGATTCTTAGCATACCACACGTTTAACCAACTTCCAGGGGCATGAACAGTAGGACCACCCTATTTTAATATTCAAAAGTATCACAGATTCTATGGTTAAGCACAATGACAGTGCTTCCTGCCCCGTAATTACAGATGCTGGCCAACTTGGTTGCATAGCCACTCAGACATGCACGCATGGTTTCTCTCGCTCACTTTTTGGCCAGTCCAATTAATTCCATACTTACGCATTAATAGTTGGTATTGCGTATTTTCCAGTGTTGGTCAGCATAGCACCCTTTGTATTGGGGTCTTTCACCTCCATCATGAAACTCCTTGGAATTCCTGTGCTCTTTAATTCTGGGAACAGGCTCAACATTTTTGTCCTGTTAAGAAAAGAAATGCAGACATATCTCCTTTTAAGACCCACACTTAAAATGACATTTCAATGATTATTTTAAGCAGCAAAAGCCTTTAATCCTCTCCTTTTACCTAGCATAAGGGTTGCTCGACTAAAATACTTATTTTCCTAAATGAATATAGCCAGGATGTTCCAAAGGCCTGAGCAGTGTTTTGAACTCATTCCATTCTTTGGCTTAAGTTCAGGTTCTTTAAGGGTGAAATATCCCTTAGCTCACCATCCACTCAGGAAAGAGATACAAACCCGCTCCTCCTCCAAAGCGCAATTCAGAGCACAAATATTCAATAGATGGGGTCAACAGAAACATCTTGGTTTTACATGAAATACTAAAAACTGTGAACTGTCATTAAACAGAGTTAAAACCAGAAACATTTCCAGTAATATTGAAATGTATAAAAATATGCATGAAAGTTCACAGAGCAAGATCTGTGGACATACTTAATGTCTATGACCTAGAAAAAAGAAAAGTTTACATTTATAATGCCAGGTTTCCCTTGGATTTTGAAGGGCTTTGCAACATTGCCATATGAACCTCTGTCTTTCACCCCAAGAGAAACAATTCTTAATATGAGTATTCATGGATTTGTTACGTAACTGCCAAGGTAAAAAAATGAAAAGCTAAGGAACACCAGAAGTCCCCCACAGTCTTACCCCATTTGTTGGGCAGTTCTTTATATAGTCGCCAGGTTTTCCGCAACGAAAGCAAGCATATGATGGTGGAGGTGGACCCCAGGGTTTCTGCATGTAACTAAAAGGGTTTGGGGCAAAGAAGAAAAAGGTATGCACGTGTCTCTCTCGTTAAAACAAACTTCTCTACAATTTTTCCATAATCTTCAAAGAACAGATTTGACATTATCAACACTTACTTGATTGGATCATATTCCTGGCAAGACTGTAGCATCATAGCCTTTATTTTATCTTCTTCGGAAGCATTGGCTTCAGCCAGATTTTTAACAGGTAATTATTTGACACATACATTAGAAACACATTTAAGCCCACACTGCCAAAGAGAACACCACTCACCCAACCCTGTAAAGAGCAGCACAACGCCAGCTGAGGTTGCATGAAAACAGCTGCTTATATGAAACAGAGTTGTCCAAAAGATGTTCTGGGGAGTCCTTACATCATTACAGGCTGTTTATGTGCCTGTTAACCTACTTGAAAAGAGCATTCCTGGCCACTCAAAACCTTAGGCTCTTCATGTTCCCCCCCACGAACTTCTTCATAGGAAGCAATTTAACTACAATAAGCAAAACCTGCAGTTTTTTCCAGTTGACCGTGTCCTTTTAACATACAAATTGTAATATAAACGTTATGCAGAACTGGATCTTCAAGTTATTGAAGGCAGCTGATTTTTTTAAAGTAGTATTTGTTCAAATGTTTTTATTACACGCTAGTACAGATACAAGCAGGGTCTAAGGGAGTGACTGTAAATGATTTGGACCCTCAAGCACCTATCATTCAGATCAACCACTCATGGTTTTGGTTTTAGATGCATTCATTCACAAAAGCAACCAGCTTGTTTCAGCATTTTGTTAAAGGGCTGTTTCATATACACAGCTTTTTCTCAACTGTAACATAATCCAGATCGACATCTATGAAATCATTTCCATTAACATTTACAGAAGACTTTACAGATACTTGACTAATTTGTTTGAACCCAAGCCGTTTACAAAACACATCCAAAACCCACAAGACATTACTAGGAATAGACCAAAATTCAATATGGCATTTAATGCATAATAAAACAGAAAACTTTTTACAACACATTGCCTCCATGCTAAGCCAGTCTGCACTGAGGAGGTTAGAGTAAGGAACCGTTTGGAGCTGCTTTATCTTATGTTCCTCTATTTTTCTGAAATACTTACATTTTCTCAAAAGCTTAAATGTGTACACCACTTGGACAGTTTTTCACATTTTAGAGTAAAACTTCACCTGAGTTTACAGAACCAAGGACATGTTTAGGGACAGCGCTAACAGAGACCAATTTCTCCTGGTGGCTACCTTCCAAACTATTTTTTTTTTCTTACCAAATGTCCACAATTTAATTTCTGCAGTGAGAGAGGGAAGAAGTTACCAGTGGGAAGAGATTTTTCTTTCTGGGAAAGGAACTCCAGCCTTTATTTTCAGAAGAAAGAACTAGCTCCTCTGCATTAGGCCCTGCCTTCTCTAATCTTTGTAACTTTAAAGACTAGTAATTTCATTGGCTAGCACTACGCCTTTTCACAAAGTGCAATCCCTAGTGCTTTCCCAGACAAAGTTACATGTTGTTGAGCAAAAAATGCAAGCAGTTCCATAGCAAAACATGGCATTACAACAGTTTCAGAAGGTCACGTTTGCTAATACGCCACACATACGCATCAGTATTTTCCTGTAAACAATTAGGTACATTTACACAATTTACACAGTCTGCGATCAAACAAATTAGATTGTGTTGTCCACTGTATATATACTACAGTGTATGAAATTGTGCAGCATTCAAAGCATGGATCTATAACTGTAGTGCCTAGAAATTCAAAAATAGCCATGCAGTTGTCCGTGTTCCAGAAACGCTTCTATTTTGGCTCTTGCAAACCCCCCCTGAAATGTCCGTCACTTACAGCCAATTAAATTCTTCTGTGAAAATTGTGTTAGTTTCCAATGCAAAATGAACGAAAAGTATGAAAAACGGTAAACAGCTTCTGAAGTGCTTCTTCTTTGTGTCTTGAAGATGAGTAATACTGCAACATTACGTTGCGGCTGATAAGGTCCTCCCCCTTCTATCTTCCCAAGCTGGCAACTACTCTTTACCAGGATAGTATCAAAATATACACACATTTTAAAGTTAAAAGAAATACTTTAAATTATTAAAAATTAAATTAAAGGTTTGTTCACATGACAACAGTTATCCAGCTATAGATCACAGTATAAGATTTAAAAATACAAAGCAAACACTTTTTTTTTAAGAATATATATGTACCTTAGTCAGCTGGGCCAGAGAAATAGATGCAGAAGAGTCATCAATCTGTTCACAAAAAATTAAACTCATATTCAAGTTCTACAATCAAAAACAGAGCAATAGTTAACCTCTACTGTAGTCTGACAGTCTGCACTATATCCTCCGAGTGTCACTGAAAGAGCCATTTCCAACCTAGTGTAGTTGGTATTTGTTCAAAACAAAGTCCAAACCTGTGACAGCTTAAGAGTGCCTATGTGGTTAAGGAGAAGAAGCTAAACTAACCAAACCCGCTGGAGATCAACTTATTGCTCCAGAATATCTCAGAGAGGGACCCTTGTCAAATGCTCACAGCTGCTTAAAAGTCGAAGGGGTAAGGAAGCTATCAATTTTCAGCTAAAAAGGATTTTAAAAAAATATTTATTTGAGAAGGAAGCATCACTACAGGAAACTTCTTTTCAGTGTGGTTTGTAAACTAATCAGCCAAGTATTTCCTTGTGTTACTTATTTCTGTTTTAGCAGCAGAACGACAATGTCTTCAAACCTGAAGAAAAACGCTGCCCCTTTTCCAAATGTAAATTCAAAGTGGCAGTATCCTAAAGAAAAGCTTAGCCTTTGGGAAATTAAAGCAGCATCCAGCCCTGAAGTCACCCAGATCCAAAAATGTACTGCAGGCGGAGGTTAAGAAAAATGACAGGGATTTTACCCTTTACAAATGCACCCGGCTCTAACCTTGTGCCAAAATTTGTACACTGGGTTTTACGTATTTTCATTTGCAGACAAACTATTAAACTAAACTGCTTCGTCTGATAAAGCGGAAAGGTCAAATGTAGAACTTTAGAATACCACTTTGTGTAGCAACGATATTTAAATTGACAGCAATCTATTAAAGACAGTTACGCACTCAGAGGGGCCCAAACAATATCACTTCAATTATACAGTTTCAGGAACAAATACCCAAGTCTTTAAGGACATGAAAAGGAAGCATTTAGCTGCACAGAACTGTCCTCAAAACGTGTGGGACGTGTTGGTTTTGGTATTTGTTTGAACCCCCAAGTCAAAAGTAAGAAACAGTACCAAGTTTAACAATAATGGTTTCTCAGTGGTTTTTGATAACGTTTTCAAAAACCATGTTCAGTTGTGCAAACCTTGAACCTACGTGATCTAAAAACGATTGTACATTATCTGTACAACACAAAGTCATTCAGGAAATAGTCTAGCATATCCAGTATGAAATACAATGCATTACTAGGCACAAACACCAATATTCACATGAGATAGAACTGTGCCAATGATGGCATTACTCCGTTTCTACTATGCTGAATCAAATACATTGTATTTACAACATATGCTATGTTTTACTGGAAAATCTATTCAGTTAATGTTTGGAAAATTAATCCAAGGCTACCTTAAGTGCAGCGTGCAGCAAAAAGTGTGAGATTGTGTTTTTACATACTGCTTTTGATGTTCCACTTACTGGCTCAGTTTGACTTCTAGAAGAAGAAATAAAGGTGATCAGAACTTCAAATACAGCACTTGTACCAAAAACAGAAAGCACTGAAAACAGATTATAAAACCTGAACGTCAAAACTTTATGTTCTGATAGTCTAGTGAATGTGGAAATTTATTCATATACATAAACCGTTCTCTCTTGGTACATTCAGTGCAACTAAAAAAACCCCCCAGAATCCCATTTCTACTTTGTCACAAATTACTCTAAGGCTTACAGATATAGAACACGACCGTGCAAGGGGAAGTCCTCAGATAGTTTGTCTCTGCTACATAAGTATCAAAACCAGGAAGTCTGTACTACAGTTTTGTGTTCATAAATAATCAACCATCAAAATACGAAGGTAACTTTAGCCAATCTGTGTATCGCTAGTATTACAAATAGGTACCAGATAGAGTCCTTTAGTTTCTAAGAAAGAACAGCGATAGTCTAGACACTTCCAAGTGCACGTTTACTTAAGTGAAAAAAATCAGTCATCTGACAAATAACAACAATGTCAGCAGCATCATCTTTAGAACAGTGTTTCTCTGTGGAAGCCCAAGCACTGTGTTCAGATATCTTAGCCATGAAAGTGCCAAAACACTAAATGTGTTACATATGCTGTATGGACTATAAACAGTAGTAGAAATGTCACCTGAAAGCAGGTCCTAGGCCTTTGTGCGATTTAGGAGACCTGTGACAGAAAAAAAAGGTCTTGGTTGCCAGAATTTGCTTCAAGATAATCTTGAAAATGCTACGATATTTTAGGAAATATTTATTAAATTTGAAAACTTGCTGAGATTCCACATACTCATTGATCTGTATCTGCACGCTACTCGTCATGAATCAGCCATGCAACCATTGATATCGTTAACAAACAATTCACACATCATCCAAAGTGTCCCATGAGCAGAGGCAATTCAAAGGCTGCTGTGCAATTGGTGTACAAATAGAAAGGCGCATGCTCCCTGCCACTGCTAGAACACCACCAGGCTCGCAATGACAGCCACGTACCTCCTGAAGTTGAGGAAGGACAAGGACATCCTTTAGATTACCACAGCATGGATTCTTCATACATTTACCTTCAAGAGCGTACTAAAAGGAGAGTAACGCATTTTTGAAGGCCTCTCCACCATTACAGCATACATTCATCATTCCCAAACATTCACCACTCTACCAGTTGTTTCTGCAATGTTCACAGCTGAAAGACTAGAAAGCTAATCTGCCTGGTTAATTTTCAACGCTAGAACAGCAGTGCCGTTCCTTCCTTATCCCCTTATACATACAGGTATGTATTTGACCTTTGATGCTAGCAGCATCTATCCTCTCATTTTAGGGCAGCATTACAATACCAGGAGAGGGTGCCCGAAACAGAGGATGCACTGACAAGACAGCACTAAGCAGACATGTTTAAATTAACCCCCAAAACAAGGCCACGTTTATGAGCACAGTGCTGCGGTGTCCAGAATTACTAGAGAGTGCCTGAAAACACTGCAACAACTACTGCAGGAATACGCCCAAAGTTGAGATGCAGAGCCACATAAATTCAGGGTTTTTTGCTTGCAGATGCCTCGCGGGTACCGGGAGGCTGCTGTACTCTTTGTTCGAGACACAGTGTAACTCATCCGTCTACTTGATTTATTGAGAACCAACATTAGAAAGACATGGCAAAACCACAAGCTAATAATACCTACTAATTGTGGTGGAGAGACCTATCTTTAAGGCGGCTGGAAAACATGACCGTTCAAACAATGCTAATGTAGCTGATATAGAACTGGACGGTATGAATACATAAATGACAGCAGTAATCCTCTAGTCAGCATTGCGTTGGAATAGCTGTAATTTTAATCAATACACCTGATTCTCTGTCCTCCGTAAATCTTAGGAATACAGAACCAAAACCCGGAGCACAGATACCAGCTTAGGGTAAAAACAGACGTAGCAAGATAACTAGTAACATTTGGTAATGTGCTAAACTGCTTACTGAGTTTCAAGTTTGGAAAGGATTAACTATTCCTTCATCGTACTTGCACAAAAGGCAATACACGTTAGGATATTGTTCTTTTTCTCTTGTCTGAAACGGACATTGTCTTGAGGAAACGCATAGGAATCGCTTACGAATGGAACTTCTTGTTTGCATCGTTCGCCAACTGGTAAACCTTGGTCTTTCCTCTATAGCTAGTATGCAAAAAACCCAGATTCGGGGCATAAGAATACCTGCCATATCCCCCCCAAATGCCAGAAACAGTCAAACACTGAGAATCAGACTCTTCTGAGACGGGAACAAAGTATGCGTTTACACTACAATGCGTATCTGTCTTTACTATAAAAGCCATAAAAGCAAACACATATAATAAGGAATCTCTGCACGTCGAGGAAACAGGATCTACAACTTGGGTCTCAGAACAACCAACCCCAAGAACAAACCCAATAGAATAATCTTAAAAGTTACCATGGTTGGAGTTCGAACCCCATGTCCCAGCAGGCCTAAAAATGTAAGTCCACTTTCGGACAGATACATTAAAATCTACCCCATGCCAACAAAAATTAACAGCAGCTTTAACAAGAAAGAATGCCTCTGTAAACTAATATCCATAAAAAAAGTTAACACACTAAAACCCCTAACAAAGAATACAATGCTTTATGGATACTTACATAACATCGGTTTTGCCGGTAGCTTTAACTCCTCCAACAGGGATTCTTCTAACAATTACCGATGAGTTCTTAGGAATCAGGGCATTCTCATCTGTGTATTCTGAAAACAACACAAATACAGAGAAAAACATCAGTCAATTTGTAAGAATGCATGTTCATATGTAATTACGTAGCACTTTGCAGAATCCCTTTACAGATACAAAAGCAAAATTTTATATGTAACATCACGCTTTTATCGTCTCAACACACTAACAGTATATTTCAAGAAATCTTGGGGTTTGAGAATCAAACACAAGCAGCAAAATCTTTTTCCTTTTTTTAAAACAGTTTGAATGCCAACAGCAAAATGGACTCAAAGGTCACTAAAGGAGAGTCTGCTAATGCACGAGGTTCTTTCCTGACCTAGCTTAAAGTTGCTTTTGCTTCCGTTAGGCTACAAAACCGATAGATCTTTGGAGAAAAACAAACCGCAGCAAAGTCTCACCTGCCTAAACCAGATTCTAAAGTCTGACTAGCTTGCCCTGCCACCAAACAGGCACTTAGCTAAAGCACGAGAACTCTGCGCCATTGCTTTCATAGCTGTTAACTAAAAACCAGTCACCTGTGCTGCCAGTGCTCAAGCCTGACAGAACACAGAAGAGAGCCTGCCGCCTCTGCCTGTTTCTTGGAGCTTAATCCATCAACAACCACACTTCTCAGCTGCTCAGGGCTTTACGTTTAAATGGAAACAGAACTGGCAGTGCTAGAATTTGGATCACAGACATTTTGGGGTTTTTTTGAGCTTGCTTTCACAAGTAGGGCAGAATTGGCTCAAACTCAAGTGGTATCTCCCCTCTTAAGCTAATCATCTAGTTTGAATTAACCAAAGGGACGTGAATTCGTTCGATCGATTCCCTTTTTGCAGAGCAGAGAGGCCCAAACGAAATTACTTAGGAAGACAGCCTTGAAAAGCCTTTCAGGAACAGCGTGTGCCTGAAGCTCTCCATGCTTTGCCTTGGCTTACACCCTGTTAGTCTTCTGAAGAGGAGGAAAGCCTTCTGACCTTTTACATCAGGCCCAAACAAAAAAACCAACTACCTGAGACACTTGGACTGAGTAAGCTTAAAATGCAAAGATCTCTCCATGAGAATGCTTTTTCTATTGTACTTACACAAGCTGGATAGGACTAAATATTTTAAAGCACTATCAGCAGGCATCCCCTGTAATCTGCCTACAGTTTTAAATATTCAAAGCCCTTACCTTTGCAGAGCGAATCAGAACAATGGTCTGAAAACCAAAGATACTGTATACCTCGTCAAGCCCTGTCAGGTGGCATCCCTAAGACCCCTAACGTTGTGCTGTTAAGGCTCTTCACAGACACTCTCCTGAAAATAGTTTAAGTATCTGTAGATAAACAGCAAGCTTTAGGTCCAACCACTTGAAAGGCTAGGGCTGAAGTTACAGTTACCGCAGTGTACATACTACTCTCTTTAAGTTTTAACACATGAAACAGGAAGAGGAAAAAAAACACTAGTACACATTTTAAGTACACATTTTAACTAGTACACATTTACACTCTTACATGTTGTAAGAGTGTCACAGAACCCCAGGGGGAAAAAAAAAAAAAGAAATGTTTAAGGAATGAAAACACTTTACAAGTCTTTTTATTTCTGAAAAGTCACATCCCAATGTCTTTAATCACATTCAAACTTATCGAGATGGCAGATTACCAAACTGAAATATCCTACTAAGTAATACGAAACCATTATCATCTCTAAGAATCAAGCACCATTTGTTAGATTTAAAAGAATTTATGATGTCTCTAAGAACATTTCTTATGTATATCCACCATAAATGTTCTGCCATAAAACTTCAGTACTGTCCTGATACGGTTAACATGTAGTACAGGAAAAAAAACCACCGTTAGAAACGAATGATGAAATGATGCTCGATAGCATCTGAATGACCATGTCTTTGGTGTGGAAAAGAAGTTATATTAACAAGAAATTCCAAAGTATAGTTTAGATACGGAGAACACTCATGCGCAAGACGGCTTTCAAGGGTCTGCACAGATTTTAACTCACAGATACGCTCCTGATGCAAAATGTTGCTAGTGGGCAGTTTCTGCAACAGCCGCAAAACCCATTTTCCAATGCAGTGGAGTAAAACAAGTTGAAGTCAAAATTAAGTCACAAAATTCACCAAATCCACGTGGTTTCTTTTCTTCAAATTAGCCATCTCTTTTATTATTTCTATCACTTTCAGCTTTCTCCACCACATTTCAAAGAAATCTGGCAAGTTGGTTATTACAAGATATGCTCCCACATTTCCTTCTCATTTTACCTAGAAGAATTCCAGGAAACCAAAGCTTTTGTAAGCACCGTGTGTCACACATCAACCACGTACTCTTCTACGCCTAGCTCCATGTCTACAACACAGATCTGAAGGTAGTTGTCAGAACAGCAACTACAGAAGAACAGCTCTGTGAGGCCCCCAACACAAGTCACAGCTACCGATGGTGGCCGAATCGCATTATGGCTTCCCACCCCACTTAATGCCCAGCGCCGCTTGCCCTCCCGGTCCCGCCGCACGCTGGCGGGATGGGCCCCAGCCTGACTCACGCTACGTGGGGATGACCCACAAAGAGCAGAGCGCGGCTCCCACAGGCCACGGCCGACGCAGGGTGGTCTGCACCTTCTTTGATCTGGGCGTTGGTGATCTGCAGGTCGCAGCTGGCCGCCTTCAGCTCCTCGCGGCCCATCATCTGGTGCTTGAGGTCACACAGGGAGATGTGGAGGCCGTTGAAGGTGACCATGTCATGGTTCAGCTTGGAGGCGAACTTGTAGTGGACGCACGACATGGTTGGGGCCAGGAGGTGCCTGCTCCGTGATGGCGTCTACCGCGGCAGACAGCGTCGCGGCCGCTGTGCCAGGTGAGGGCCCGCGGCGGTTCCTCCTCCACCGAGGAGGCCAGGGCAAGCAGCGCGGGCTGAGCTCGAGCGGGCCGGCGGCGCTCAGAGGCTGCGGCGCTCCGCCATGGCCTTCCTGGCCGACAACCGCACGGGCCGCTGCGAGCGTGTCACTGTGCACACGCAACGGCACACTGCACCCACCCCCCGCGCCTCACGTGACCCAGCGCATTATGACAAAAGGCCTGCGTCACGTGGGCGTGGCGGCCCCGCGCTCTTCATCCTAACACCAAGCGCCCCCGAGGGGAGGGGGGGCCCGTCAGCCCCGGGCCTGTCACCACCCCGGGCCGCTGGTTTCCCTGCTGTCCCCTGGCCTGTCACCACCCGGTGTCCTGCCACCCCCCAGGCCTGACACTGCCTGGTGTCCCTCCTGTCACCCCCCAGGCCTGTCCCTGCCCAGTGTCCCTCCTGTCACCCCCCTAGGCCGTCACCACCTGATGTCCCTCCTGTCACCCCCCAGGCCTGTCACTGCCCGGTGTCCCTCCTGTCACTCCCCAGGCCTGTCCCTGCCCAGTGTCCCTCCTGTCACCCCCCTAGGCCGTCACCACCTGATGTCCCTCCTGTCACCCCCCAGGCCTGTCACTGCCCGGTGTCCCTCCTGTCACCCCCCGGGCCCATCAGCGCCTGGTGTCCTGTCACCCCCCAGGCTTTCACCACCTGGTGTCCCTCCTGTCACCCCCCAGGCTGTCACCACCTGGTGTCCCTCCTGTCACCCCCCCAGGCTGTCACCACCTGGTGTCCCCTCCTGTCAGCAGCCAGCCAGGGCAAGACAGCCTGGGGCAGATGCAGCGGGCTTGGCCGTGTGGCGCTCGGCTGCCCGCGGTGCAGGGCCGGCAAAGGGAGGGGACATCTCAGGGTGCTTGAGTGTATCTTGTGGCATTCATGGAAAGTTCAGTCAAAGCAGCCAATGACCATTTATGTTTATGGCCACAGACCAGTCCCCTGCCCCCATTTTTTAACTCCTCCCTCTCTGCCTTTAGCCCATCACTATTTTTTGCTTTCTCTTTCTCTGCCTCTCTCCCTGTCTGTAGTTTCTAATTCCTCCCTGTCTGTCCTATAGCCTGCTGCTATTTTTCCCTTTCTCTCCATCGCTTTCTCCTGCTCCCTCTCCTTCTCGTTTTTCTATCGCCGTGTCCTGCTTCCTGGCCTTATCTTAATGTTAGGGTTAGGGGCTAGGGTTAGGGTTAGGCTTAGGGTATCGTTAGGGCTAGGGTTAGGGTCGGGGTTAGGATTATGGTTCGGGTTTAGGGTTAGGGATAGGCTTAGGGTTTCGTTTTAGGGTTAGGCTTAGGGCTTAGGGCTTAGAAGTAAAACTGTCCCAAGCACTTACGCCTCCATCAAGGACCACATGCTCTGAGGCTTGTGATGACTGTTGGATGGCTTTCCCTCCCCCCGATGGAAACACCTCTCAGTTCTCTGTGCTCACACCAGGGAAGGAAAGGCAATACACCCCCATATCTAAAGGCATGGCACTCCAAGCAAAGGTAACGTTTCGTTTCTTTAGATGAACTGCCTGGCCAGTTACAACACCTGCTTATACTGACTTCATCCACCCTTACCCGCAAAAAATTGTGACAGGCTGCGTCAGCGTGGAGAGTCAGGTGAACTTTGACGCGCACACTGCTACCATAGGACTGGATTTTTAACCTATTTACATTTATCCGTCGCTTTGAAGCTGCCCAAGGGTCAGCATGCCCTTGCTACTGGAGGTTCTTGCTCTGTGCAGGCACTAAGGAAGACATTTCTGGTGACAGATTATTTCTAACGGGTAAAGCACAGCAGAACACACTGTTTATGAGCTGCTGAGAATCGTCCCCCAGGCATAGCAGGAACAACGGCAAAGCTTGTATATTTAAGATGCATTTGAGTTACATTACCATTAAAATACACCACCACCACACAGTGCTCTAGACGGAAGGCTGACATCAGTGTACAAGGACAGTCCCTTCTGGACATCTCGCTCCTGGGTAGAAATCCTAGAGACTTCCTTTAAGGACAGAAATCCAAAGAGCTACAATAAGCCTTTTAAATTCAGCACAGCAAACAAAAAGCAAACAAACAAAAAATGTCAGGAAACCCCTGAGGCACTGATGAGGAACACAAGGTCTCCCCTTGAGTCCACTACCCCTCACAAGACTTACTCAAAATTACTCAGTTGCTTACTCAAAAGCAATAACCAACAAGCCATGTACCCTTGGGGAAGCCCTTGTCCTTCTGTGCCGCTGGTGGCATCCCACCATTTCTTTGGGAGTCCACACAAATTCAGAAGTACACTTAGTCCTCCGGCAGTCATTACCTATGGACCCGAACTCCTCCCACACCCCAGAAGTGGCTGTCGGTCCTCTGGCAGTCATTCTCCACAAACTGCAAGCCCTCCATACCTAACCACCTCCCTAGTGACTCAGTGGAAATGAGCTGGACCACAAGAGAAGTGACACTGCCCGGCCCGGTCACACAGATTAGACCACAAACGGTGGTTACAAGACAGAAAATGCAACACAAACCACAAGGACAGCAAAAAAACAAGCAGAAGACACGTCACACAAAAACCAAAGACCCCTATCCAAACCCTAAAAATGCAAGCAAGCTACAAAAGGACTTTCCAAAAAAAAGACCACCCAGAACACAACATAAGGCAAAACCAACCCAACCCCAGGAACCCAGCACTTGCAAACCCAGATCCTGACCATAACAATAACATGCTTTAATCCTAAGTCGCGTAAACTCCCATAACCCTCAAACCCCATAACCCTAGCACGCTGGAACCCTAGCGCCCCATATCCCTAGCACATTGTAGCCCCAAGATATCAAAACATTGAACACAAACTCCCTGGAGGTCTCTCTCTTCAGGTGGCCCTGGATCTCAGACACCACAACTCTGAAGTGGGGGTGCCCACCGTGCCCAAGTGGAAGATCCACCAGGACAGCACCAGCATCCATCTTCACATCATCCGTCACGCCCTGAAAAAGTGCCCAGGCTGGACACTCCTGGGGAGAAAGGCGGAGGCACTCGGAGACTTTGAACCGGCCAGCCATGGCCACAGGGCTTCAGCTCATCATGTCTGTGTCAGAGCCACCAGGCAGGTGACCCCGTCCCCCCTGCAAAGACCCCTTGGGGTAGCCGTACCCAGCACCAGCTGGCTGGATACGGCCTTTGCTCTCTGGGGAGGTGCTCCCTGGGCGCAGGGTCTCTCACGGGGGAACTCACAGCTCACCTGGGCTGCTCTGCGGCCACCGGACGCCTTTGCTGTCAGGTGGCTCTCAGCACCTCTCTGCCAACGGCTGTCACCTCCCTGCGGGACGCTCTCCAGCGCACGGTCCGTCTCCACTGGGTCTCCCTGGGGACAAAGATCGGAAGGGAGGGATGGGGTTTGCTCTGTCCCCGTTCCCAGGGTGCTTCAGGAGAGACCTGCCACCCCCAAATGAGCTGTCTGACGTGGACACCACAGACCAGCTGCAGACGTGGGTCAGCACGGTGGCGGGGAGTGGGCAAGATGTCCTGCGGAGCCCCCGGCGCTGGCAGAAAGCAGAGCTGGAGACAACGGGGAGAAGCCCCAGGCAGCCGGCAGCTGGCGGTGGGGCCTGGCAGGGAGCAGCGCCCGCAGAAATGCCCGGCTCCTGGAGCCTCGGCCCCAGGGCTGCAGCCTCGGCACCTCCTGGGGCTTCGCTGGGAAAAACCAGGCAGGGGTGACCCTGACAGCCCGCACACGTACCTGGCCCCGGGATCTGGCAGCCTGTCCCTGTGCCCATCGCTGCCACGGGATCCAGGAAGCAGCGCCCCAGCCCTGGCGTGGCCCTGAGCCGCCTCTCAGGCCAGGCAGCAGGAAGCCGCGCCCCATGGCATGCTGGGAGCTGTAGGCCCGGGGCACGGGCTGCCGGGCGGCCATGTTGGTTCCCAGGGCATGCCGGGAGCTGTAGGCCTGGGGCACGGGGCTGCTGGGCAGCCATGTTGGTCTTGGGAGGTGCGGGCTCTGCTCCAGCTGCGGCCCAGCTGAGGTGAGGACAGGCACGCAGGTGGAGCTACCGAAGAGGAAGGGAGGAAAGGACAGACGGACAGAGAAAGAAGTGCTTGAACTGTAACATTTGCCTGGCAGTGCCGAGAGCGGGAGCTGCAGTGAGTCCCAGCCCCTCGGGGCCGTGTCACCCCTCTTCTGCATCGCAGTCCCTCCCAGCCCCCCCCTCCCATTTCCCTCTGTGTCATTTTTTTCACTTCCCCATACCTCTCTTCTTCTATTGCTGTGTTCTGCTCCCCGTCCTCTCTTCTCCAAGTCCCTCTTTCCCTGTCGCTCTACCCGCCCCTGTCTTTTTCTTGCTGCCCCTCCCTCCTGCTCCCTGTCCCTCTTTTTGCCTTCCTCTGTCTCTGCCCTGCAGCACATTGCTGTTGTTTCTTCTCTGTCTCTTTGTCCTGGTCTGCATCCCGCTCTGTTTTTCACAGTCTCTCTGGCCTGTTCCCTGTCGTGAGTTGTCTCTCTCTGCCTGTATGTCCCGCTCCCTGTCCTTGTCTTCCCTTCTCCCTCCTTCTGCTTCCCTCTCTCTCTGCCTCCAGCCCGCTGCCCTGCTCACTGTCACTGCGGTTTTCCATTCTGTATCCCACTGTCCCTGTCCTTCTTCCTGTTCATCTCTCTTCTGTCTCTCTCTGCTGCTCCCTCACCCTTCCCCTCCCCGCTTCCTCCATCTCTCTGCAGGGCTCCTGAGACCTCTCTTTCTTTCCCCATCCCTCTGTGCTGCTCACTGTCCCTGTTTCTCTCTTTCTCTTCGTTGTTATTCTTGTCTGTCACTCTGTCCTTCTCCCTGCCCCTATTCCTTTTTACTCCCTCTCCTTTCTTCTGCCCACCGCAGGTTTTCTTGCGATCTCTGTCCTGCCCCTAGCCCTTAGCTCTCTCTCTCTTCCTGCCTCCGTCTCCCTCTTTCTGCCTCTCTTCCTCTTTTCCTGCTGCTTCTTTCTCCATCTTTGTCCAGATCCCTGTCCTTTTTTTTCTCTTGCTGTCCTTCGGTCCTTTTTCTCTTTTCTCTCTTTCTCTCTGTCCCATTCATAGAATCATAGAATCATAGAATCATAGAATCATACAGGTTGGAAAAGACCTCTAAGATCATCGTGTCCAACCGTCAACCCAACACACCATGCCCACTAAACCATGTCCCTAAGGGCCTCATCTACACGTCTTTTAAATACCTCCAGGGATGGTGACTCCACCACTTCCCTGGGCAGCCTGTTCCAAGGCCTGACCACTCTTTCAGTAAAGAAATTTCTCCTAATGTCCAATCTGAACCTCCCTTGGCGCAACTTGAGGCCATTTCCTCTCGTCCTGTCGCTAGTTACTTGGGAGAAGAGACCAACACCCACCTCGCTACAACCTCCTTTCAGGTAGTTGTAGAGCGCGATGAGGTCTCCCCTCAGCCTCCTCTTCTCCAGGCTAAACAACCCCAGTTCCCTCAGCCGCTCCTCATAAGGCTTGTGCTCCAGGCCCTTCACCAGCTTCGTTGCCCTCCTCTGGACATGCTCCAGCACCTCCATGTCCTTCTTGTAGTGAGGGGCCCAAAACTGAACACAGGATTCGAGGTGCGGCCTCACCCTTCCCTCATTCCCTGCCCCACCCTTTCTCACTAAACCCCCCTGTCCAGCTGGCTGTGCCTTCTTTCCTCTCTCTCTCGCTCTCTAGTTTTCCTTTCTTCGTCTCTCTGTCCCACTGCCCATCACAGCTGGTTTTGTCCTCCAGTGGTGTCCTGCCCCCTCTTCCTTTTTTCTCTCGCTGTCATTCTGGCCTCTTCTTTTAAATTCCTCCATCTCGGTCCTGCACCCGTCACTGTTTTTTTCCTCTCCTGTCCCTTTGTCTTGCTCCCTGTTCCCCGTTCTTGTCTCTCCTTCCCTTTGTTCTGCCGCCCATCTCTGATCCCCTTCTTGCTCCATCTCTCTGCCCTGCTCCCTGGCCCTCTAAGTCTCTCTCTGTTTCTCTGTCCCGCTCCCTGTCTCTCCCCCACCCTATTTTTCTGTCCTACTCCCTTTTCAGGTTCCCCCCCCGCTCTCACTTTGTCCTGCTCCCTGCCGCGGCTATTTCTCACTCCATCTCTGTCCTGCAGCCCAGTGCTGTTTTTTCCTTCCATCTCTCTGTCCTGCTGCCCAGCCCAGGCTCTTTTACCTCCTTCTGTGTCCTGCTCCCCGTCCCTTAGTTTTGCCTGTCTTTCCCTTTGTCCTGCCTCCCTGTGCCTTTCTTCTCTCTCTGTATCGCCCTGTCCTGCTCCCTGTCCTTGTCTTTCCCTGACAATCTGTGTCCTACTCCCTTTCCTTGTCTTTCCCTCTCTGCCCCCCATCCTTCTTCCTACCTTTCTTTTTCTTCTCTCTCCCCCTCTGTTCCTGCTGCTTCTTTTTCCACCTCTGTCCTGCTCCCTGCCCCTTTTTTCCTCTCGCTGTCCCTCTGCCCTGCTTCCTGTCCCCATCTTTTCTGTCTTTATTTCTCTGTCCCGCTGCCTGTCCCATCGTTTCTTGTTGTACTCCCCTGCCCCGTCCAGCTGGCTCTCCCTTTTATTTGTTCTCTCTTCCTCTTTTCTGCTTCTCAGTCCTCTTTTCCTCTTCCCCTGTCTCTGTCCTCCAGCCCATTGCTGGCTTTTCCCCCCCTTCTTGGTCTCCATCAGGATCTGACCCTCTCTTTATTTCTCAGTCCCTTTGTCCTGCTCCCTGTCCTTCCTTCTCTTTCTCCATCTGGACGTCCTGCTCCCCGTCCCTGTCTTTCCCTAGCCCCCCCTTCCTTCTTCCTCTCCTTCCCCACGCCCATCTCTGCCTCTCTGTCCCGCTCCTTGACCCTACTTTTTCTTCCTCCATCTCTCTGCAGGGCTCCTCATCCCTATTTCTCTTGATTTCTCCAGCTCTCTAGCCTTTTCCCCATACCTTTCTTTCTCTCTCAGCTCCTCTATCTTTTCTCTCATCATATTTTTCTCTTTCTAGTCCACTGTCCTTCTCCCCGTCAACTTAAGCTCAATGACCAGGTGTCCCTGGGCTCTGGTATTTCCTTAGCATTGCCCTAGGGAAGATCTGTGGTTTTAGGGCTAGGGATCATTTAGGAGCTGGTCTCCTTACGTAGGCAGCGGAGCTAGGCATAGTTAAAGCAGAGGTTGTTCTCAGCTGGTGCTCTGTGCGTCCTGTTGAAAGAGCAGGCTGTGGGCCTTATTTTGAAGGAAGGTTTCTTGTTCTGCGCTTATTGCTCCTTGGGACGCTGCACAGAAGTGGTGGTGGGGTCTGGAGAGACAGATGGGACCTGCTGTGATTCCTAGTAAATGTGAACTTGAACGAGACCAGACTGACTGCATATGGTTTTCTTCTCGGCTCCAATTCCAACCTGCGTGCTCGGCGCTAATGAAAAAAGAGAGCCTGAGCTGCAAATGAGCAGACAACGTCACTCACTTAGGTCACCGTGCAGTTGGTCTGTGATGAGGGATGTGTACTTCCATGATGGTGCTTTTGTGAACGTTCTCTGGTCTTGCCACTTCAAAGCCCTCCCTTTTTCCAGACATTTTAAGATGGCATTTCTTATTCTGGGGTTCAGGCTGGAGTTGGACTTAATGTTGAACAGCTGATATCATGGGCTCCGTAAAATGTGAGAGAGAACCCTGCTTTTTTTGTTGTTGTTGTTGTTTTCTAACACGCCCTAAACTTTGCTAAGCAAAGGGAGGAGTGGTTGCAAGAGTCTGTTCTTTGAGAGTGACGTATTCCTGTAGCGTGCCTGTCTTTGTATGGTGAAGGTTTCCTACCTGCAGTATGATTTTGCTGAGCTGTGAGGCTGTATTGGCGTAGCAAAGGTAAGAAGTGGCGTCTTTAAAGGTCATGAAACTGTAGCAAAACTAGCGGGAGAAGCTAGTTCCTTCCCTGCCAAAACTAGTAGCAAGTAAAAGCATTTGCAATTGGCTTTTTTATGCAATGTTCATACAGAGCTTTTGGTATTGATTGATTTTTGGGAAGCAAGACAGCAGTGAGGAAAGAAACCTGGGGCTTCTTCACCGTAGGCAGGGTTCAAGCCTTTGCGCTAGAACAGGTCTTCACTACAGTTTACAAAAAGAGAAGATGAGCTGTCTGTAAGGAAGGTTTCAGTAGAAGTAAGGCTAGATTTGCAGAATTTGCTCCTCCGTATCTGTTGCAAATAAGAGATGACTTGGCAGTGTTTACATCTGAAGTGCATGCCAGTGTGTTAATGCAGGCCGTCGAGGTCTTTTCAGGGGTACTTCTGGACTGCAGGTTGCGTGCGTGGGGGGCACCATGTCCCAGGATGAGCCAGTTTTAGCTCAGAGGATGTGACAGAATGGCAACCATCTTTGTGGTGGACCCCTGTCATGGTTTAACCCCAGTCGGCAACTAAGCACCACACAGCCGCTCACTCGCCCTCCCCCCAGCAATGGGATGGGGGAGAGAATCAGAAGAGCAAAAGCAAGAAAACTCACGGGTAGAGATAAGAAGAGTTTAATACTTGAAATAAAATAATAATAGCAATAATAGTAATACTAGTAACAGTAATAGTAGTAATACCAATAATACCATAATAATACCAATAATAACACCAATAATAATAATAATAATAATAATAATAATAATAATAGTAATCATAATAACAATAATAACAATAATAATAATAACAACAATAATAATAACAATAATAATAATAATTTGTAATTAAAACAACGAGAGAGAGAAAGAGAGGGAGAGAGGATCAAGAATAAGAACCCCAATCCTAACACTAACACCAAACCCTCACCCTAACTCGAACCCCTAATGCTACCCGTAAACCCTATGCATAGCACTAAGACCTCACTCTTACCCTAACCCTAACCCCGAAACCTAACCCTAAACCTGAACCCCAACCCTAACCCGAACCCTAACCCAAATGCTAACCCTAACCGTAAACCTAACCCTAACTCTAACCCTAACCCTACCCTAACCCTAAACCCGAACCATCCTAAACCCAACCGTAAAACTTATGCTAACCCTAAGCCTAACCCTAACCCTAAACCTAACCCTAACCTTAACCCTAAACCTAACCCCTAACCACAACCCTAACCTTAACCCCTAACCACAACCCTAACCTTAACCCCTAACCCTAACGTTAACCCCTAACCCTAATGCTAACCCTAACCCCGAACTCTAGCCCTAATCCCGAACCCTAACCCTAACCCTGAACCCCAACCTAACCCTAACCCCTAAACCTAACCCTAATGCTACCCGTAAACCCTACGCATAACACTACGACCTCACCCTAATACTAACTCTAACCGCAATACCGAACCCTAACTCTAACCCTGAACCCCAATCCTAACCCTAAACCCTAACCCTAAACTTAACCCTAACACTAACCCTAAACCTAACCCTAATGCTACCCATAAACCCTACGCATAACACTACGACCTCACCCTAAACCTAACACTGAACCCTAACTCTAACCCTTAACTCCAGTCCTAAGCCTAACTCTAACCTTAACCCTAACCCTACCCCTAAACCTAACACTTAACCCTAACCCTAACCCTAACACTTAACCCTAAATCGAACACTTAACCCTAACCCTAACCTAACCTTAAGCCTAACCTGAATCATAAAGCTCTAACCCTAATGCTAACCCTAACCCCGAACCCTAACCCTAATCCCAAACCCTAACCCTGAACCCCAACCCTAATCTTAACGTAATGACCCTAACCCTAACTCTAACCCTAACCCTAATGCTACCCGTAAACCCTAACTGTAACAGTAAGACCTCACCCTTATACTAACGCTAACCCCAATACCGAACCCTAACCCTAACCCTGAACCCAATCCTAAACCCTAACCCTAACCTTAACGCTAACACTAACCCTAAACCTAACCCTAACGCTACCTGTAAACCCTAAGCGTAACATTAAGACCTCACCCTAACCCTAACACTGAATCCTAACTCTAACCCTTAACTCTAATCCTAACCCTAACTCTAACCTTAACCCTAACCCTACCCCTAAACCTAACACTTAACCCTAACCCTAAGCCTAACACTTAAGCCTAAACCGAACACTTAACCCTAACCCTAACCTAACCTTAAGCCTAACCTGAATCATAAAGCTAACCCTAGCCCTAACCCTAACCCTAAGGCGAAACCTCACCCTAAAACAAAATCCTAACGCTAACCCTAAACCCAAACCGTAACCCTAACCCTAACATCAAACCATAACACTAACACTTTGGCAGAACACTAACGTTAAACCTAAAGGGAACCATAAAACTAACCCTCACATAACACCGAACCCCTAATTCTAACTGTAACCCTACTGCTAACTCAACCTCAAACCGTAATCTTAAGATATCACCATAACCCTACCCCTACCCCTACCCCTAACCCTAACCCTAAAACTAAACCCTAACGCTAAGCCTATCCCTAACTGTAACCCTACGCCCTAACCCTAATGCTAACCCTAACCCTAAAACGAAAGCATAACCCTATCCCTAACACTAAACCTGAACCATAATCCTAACCCCAACGATAACCCTAGGCCTAACCCTAACCCAAACCATAACCCTAACCTTAACCCCTAATCCTAATTTTAAGCCCTAACCCTGATGCTAATCCTAACCCCGACCCCTAATCGTAATCCCGAACCCTAACCCTGAACCCCAACCTGAACCCTAATGACCCTAACCCTAACTCTAACCCTAACCCTAACGCTACCCCAAACCTAATACCGTAACCATAACACCTCACCCTAAACCTAATGCGAAACCTAATCCTAAAATTAAACTGCAACCCTAACCCTAAACCTAATCCTAATACTTAATGCTAACCCTAACCAAAACTGAAATCCTAACCCATAAGCATAAACCCAACCGTAACCCCTAACCCTAACCCAACCCCTAACCATAACCCTACTGATAAGCCCTAACCCTAATGCTAACCCTAACCCCAAACCCTAACCCGTATCCCAAACTATAACCCTAACCCTGAACCCCAGCCCTAGCTCTAACCTTAACCCTAACCCTAACCCTAACTCCAAACCCTAATGATAAGCCCTAACCTTAATCCTAACTCTACACCAAACCCTAATCCATATCCCGAACTCTAACCCTAAACCTGAACCCCAGCCCTAACTCTAACCTTAAACCTAACACTAACTTTACCCTAACCTTAACCCTAAACCCTAACCCAAACCCTAACCCTAACCCTAACCCTAAACCTAACCCTAACCCTAACCATAACCCTAAGCCCTAACCCTAACCCTAACCCTAACCCTAACCCTAACCCTAACCCCAAACCCTAACCCGTATCCCAAACTATAACCCTAACCCTGAACCCCAGCCCTAGCTCTAACCTTAACCCTAACCCTAACCCTAACTCCAAACCCTAATGATAAGCCCTAACCTTAATCCTAACTCTACACCAAACCCTAATCCATATCCCGAACTCTAACCCTAAACCTGAACCCCAGCCCTAACTCTAACCTTAAACCTAACACTAACTTTACCCTAACCTTAACCCTAAACCCTAACCCAAACCCTAACCCTAACCCTAACCCTAAACCTAACCCTAACCCTAACCATAACCCTAAGCCCTAACCCTAACCCTAACCCAAACCCTAACCCTAACCCTAAACCTAACCCTAACCCTAACCATAACCCTAAGCCCTATCCCTAACCCTAACCCTAAACCTAACCCTAAAATGAAATCCTAACCCGATCCCTAACCCTAAACCCAAACCATAATCCTAACCCCAACCCTATCCCTAAACCTAACGATAACCCTAAGCCTAACCCTAAACCTAACCCTAAGCCTAACCTTAAACCTAACCCCAACCCCAACCCCTAACGATAACCCTAATGATAAGCCCTAACTCTAATTCTAAGCCTAACCCCAACCCATATCCCGAACTCTAACCCTAACCCTGAACCCCAGTCCTAACTCTTACCTTAACCCTAACCCTAACCCTAACCCTAACCCTAACCCTAACCCTAACCCTAAACCCTAATCCTAAACCCTAACCCAAACCCTAACCCTAACCCTAAAACTAACCCTAAAATGAAACCCTAACCCGATCCCTAACCCTAAACCCAAACCATAATCCTAACCCCAACCCTATCCCTAACCCTAACGATAACCCTAAGCCTAACCCTAAACTTAACCCTAACCCTAACCTTAAACCTAACCCCTGCCCCTAACCATAACCCTAATGATAAGCCCTAACCCTAATGTTAACCCTAACCCTAAACCTAACCCTCACCGTAACACTAAGCCCTAACCCTAACCCTAACCCTAAACTTAATCACAAACACCTATAACTCATGCAAATGAGCAATATCAGGGCAGCAAGTCAGGTTCTTTAAATCCTTGCTTTCTCTCTTCCCTTCTCTCTTCTTGCTTTCTCTCTTCCGTTCGAGGAGATTTCCGTTCGAGGAAGCTTTAGCTAGTTTTATTATATTGTCTGTCTTAGGAGGAACAGCCACTTCTACTTTCCGCTTTGTCTTGTCAATTTTTGCTTTTGGCTTATCCTTCTCTTTTTTCTCCTTTTCAGACATCGGTTTGAAAACAATAGAATCTGCTTCCATAGGCTCATCTCTCACAGGGGTGGCATCATCTCTGCTTGGGACCATGAACAGGGAGTCCATTTTAACGTCTTCTGCTGGAACTGGCTCTCTTGGTTTTCTCGCACCTGCTAACAACTCAGCATTGGGAAATCCTTCATCCTCATCCCTTTTTCTTCTCTTTTCATGCTTATTTCCTTGGCCATCTCCCAGTGGATTTTTCACCTCCTTCTCTTTTGATTTTGTAGGATCCTTGATGCCATGGCTCTCTCTTTCAGAAGGTTTTTCAGGGTAATTTCCAGCTATATTGTGATTTTGGGGGCTCTGCCAAGCAGGATAATCCTCCCTACGTCCCCGAGCATATGGTGAATTCTCTTGTCTGGTCCCAGGTGGACCAAACCTACCTGGAGAAAAGTTCTCTCTGTTTACTGGAGGGTGAGGTTGAGCGCCAACAACATAGCCCTTGTAAAACTTTCCATGCCATTCTCTGTAGTTCCTTTCCCATTCCCTGTACCTTGCCTTTTCAAATGGATCTCTAAAGTCAAGAGATCTGCCAGAGTAAGCTTTCAGCTCATATGGTGGAACTTCTCTGTATCTGTTAAAATACTCCCTTCCTCCTTCCCCTTGAGGTATAGTCTGTTTAGTGGGAGACTGGCCTCTAAATACTGGAGACCTTGACCGTGAATGGCATCTTCTGTGTGGGGGTGACCTTGACCTTGAACGCTGATAACCGTGTGACCTTGACCTAGAACGATAGTTATGCCTCTTCCCTTTGCCTCTTCTTGGATACGGCGGCGATCGCGAGTAGGAACGAGAATGGGAAGGACTAAGTGATCGAGAGTAGGAGCGAGAGCGGGAAGAACCTGATCTTGATGTGGAGCAGGTAGACGAACTTGTAGAGTAAGGGGAAGCACTATAAGGAGACTTGGACCTGAAAAAAACCACAACACACAAGAAAAGAAATGAAGTTAATTCAAAACAGTCATTGTCCCCAATTTTTTTCCTCCCAAATTTGGTTTGGGTTTTTTCTCCTCTCCATACGCTTATGTCAAAGCTTCTTTCAGCTGCTGACATAATGCTACTGCAAATTGAGGAATTTGATAAAATTTTTCAATTCCATTTGTCTTGTTTTAGTTATGCATGTTTACTACCTGCAACGAAAAATTCTATTGGAAAAAACACTGTCATTTTTCCTTATGTCAGATGCACTTTAGTGTAACTGCAGTCCGATATGCTGTTGAAATACAAACATGAAAAACAAGGCAACTTCATTGAGCCAAATACTTCCTCCTCTTTAAGTCCCCGTTGTTCTCTGTAAAACTCCTCCCTAGATAAGGGAGGCCAATGGCATCCTGCCAACGTAAGCATTTTTGTCCCTGCTTTCTGTTCATTAGAGACTACGCTCATTTCCTGATCCTCATACTTGCCTTCCACATCCTCACCCCCAACAGTTCATTCAGTCTTCTCTCCTTATACTCGGCTTTGCACCTGTGGATGGAGGCTGCCCACACTTGAGAGAGACTCCCATCTCCCATGGGCCAAGTGCCCACTGCTCCTCTGCCACTCCTTGATACACTTAATACATCACACTTCTGATCTTCCAAGCACTGCACAGATATTAACTAACCTTCTCTGGAACTTCTTTTAACTTCTTCCACATACGCTTCCTATGTTGTTGCCTCATCATGAGGTATTTGGCCTGGTCCTGTCCCTGAATTGTTGTTTTCTTGCTGACTGACTTGGAGATATCAGACAACCTGTGGGATGGATCCTGGTTTTTCTTTTGATTTACCTTTAAGATTTTATAAACACAATGCACTCTTACAATCTATCTATAACAAACATATAGCGAAAGGAAGGACTAGCTTGACGCTGCAGTAATAGGTAAAACAGCCTCCTCTCTCTCCAACTGAGAGAAAGCGTCTTGGCTATGTGAGATGACTAAATTGAAGAAATTCAAAATTGTCATAAAAGAACAGTGTTGACTTTTCCAACCATTTGCTCATTCAGTATCAACTAAGTTGTTAAAAAAAAAATGTTGGAGGCTGATTCCTATTGGGAAATCAATTTCTTCAGCCCTATTCAGCCAGTAATGGAAAAGGTGGCTTTCCATCTGATCCTTTAATTATCTTTAATTTTTATAGGTAATTATGGTTTCCTCAAAAAGCGTTCATTTTTCAGAGTCCTGTTTTCAGTCATGTACCGGAGTTTTATTTTAAATAGCCTTAGTGGAAGCACAGATGCCCTTTGTAAAAGCCAATTCAAATGAAGCCATTTAAAAATTAATTACCACTTGGATTCTCCACAATTGTCTGTGCATACTTGCTTCATTATAAATCAGCTGTTGTATAAGTTATGCGTTATACAGCCTCTTTTAACAGGTGACAAGGAGTCATCTATTGAATTTCTGTAGAATACTTACACTTCCCAGCCTGGTCTGCCACCTGCTGAGCGAACTGGACTGGCTCTCATTGGATGACCTTTTGGAGTGGGGAGAGGAAAAAGAAAGAAATCCCATTCAGTTCCTCTGAAGGTAATTTTTTTAAAGAAATTCTGAAGTTACAGTTACTTACCAGTTGTGGGTATTGCTCGTCCTTGGGGGCCCAGAAGACTTGGTAATGCTGGTTGTCTTTGTACGGGAACCTGACAGACATCTCAAAAAACCATTAGTAGGCTTGAGTTCTGAAGGTTTGAACCAACTCTCCCGTGGAGAAGAATGTGGATTAAATGCCGAACTATCCGTTTGTTGCAGACCACAGTAAGTCACCAGAGTTGGCTATATCATTTTCTATGAGAGAAATGAATCCCACCTCTCCTTTGCCAGAGGGTAAATGTAAATTGCAGGCTCAGGGTAAAGTTCGTCTCCGAGTAACTACATTTTATAAATGGAAGAAGTCTATGTTACAGCTCCTACAAAACGAGATCCATGACAGAAACACAGAAGTGCTACCAAGTGCATTTTAAAACAGCCACTCGTGTCAGCACACAGCAGTATTTTCTTAGTTTATAGCAACAGGAAAACTTCAGTCTGTTTCACACATGGGATTTGATAAAAGTCAGAGGGGGCGGAAATCTCAGTCCAACAGCTACTTGTTAAATTTTGCAAGAAGCCTTTGAAACATAAACCAAAAGCAAAACGACCTTTCAGAGAGAACGACTCCACTGCAAACACTACTGAAATGTTTTGCAGAAATACAGATTCTTAGCATACCACACGTTTAACCAACTTCCAGGGGCAGGAACAGTAGGACCACCCTATTTTAATATTCAAAAGTATCACAGATTCTATGGTTAAGCACAATGACAGTGCTTCCTGCCCCGTAATTACAGATGCTGGCCAACTTGGTTGCATAGCCACTCAGACATGCACGCATGGTTTCTCTCGCTCACTTTTTGGCCAGTCCAATTAATTCCATACTTACGCATTAATAGTTGGTATTGCGTATTTTCCAGTGTTGGTCAGCATAGCACCCTTTGTATTGGGGTCTTTCACCTCCATCATGAAACTCCTTGGAATTCCTGTGCTCTTTAATTCTGGGAACAGGCTCAACATTTTTGTCCTGTTAAGAAAAGAAATGCAGACATATCTCCTTTTAAGACCCACACTTAAAATGACATTTCAATGATTATTTTAAGCAGCAAAAGCCTTTAATCCTCTCCTTTTACCTAGCATAAGGGTTGCTCGACTAAAATACTTATTTTCCTAAATGAATATAGCCAGGATGTTCCAAAGGCTTGAGCAGTGTTTTGAACTCATTCCATTCTTTGGCTTAAGTTCAGGTTCTTTAAGGGTGAAATATCCCTTAGCTCACCATCCACTCAGAAAAGAGATACAAACCCGCTCCTCCTCCAAAGCGCAATTCAGAGCACAAATATTCAATAGATGGGGTCAACAGAAACATCTTGGTTTTACATGAAATACTAAAAACTGTGAACTGTCATTAAACAGAGTTAAAACCAGAAACATTTCCAGTAATATTGAAATGTATAAAAATATGCATGAAAGTTCACAGAGCAAGATCTGTGGACATACTTAATGTCTATGACCTAGAAAAAAGAAAAGTTTACATTTATAATGCCAGGTTTCCCTTGGATTTTGAAGGGCTTGGCAACATTGCCATATGAACCTCTGTCTTTCACCCCAAGAGAAACAATTCTTAATATGAGTATTCATGGATTTGTTACGTAACTGCCAAGGTAAAAAAATGAAAAGCTAAGGAACACCAGAAGTCCCCCACAGTCTTACCCCATTTGTTGGGCAGTTCTTTATATAGTCGCCAGGTTTTCCGCAACGAAAGCAAGCATATGATGGTGGAGGTGGACCCCAGGGTTTCTGCATGTAACTAAAAGGGTTTGGGGCAAAGAAGAAAAAGGTATGCACGTGTCTCTCTCGTTAAAACAAACTTCTCTACAATTTTTCCATAATCTTCAAAGAACAGATTTGACATTATCAACACTTACTTGATTGGATCATATTCCTGGCAAGACTGTAGCATCATAGCCTTTATTTTATCTTCTTCGGAAGCACTGGCTTCAGCCAGATTGGCAGTCTGTTTAACAGGTAATTATTTGACACATACATTAGAAACACATTTAAGCCCACACTGCCAAAGAGAACACCACTCACCCAACCCTGTAAAGAGCAGCACAACGCCAGCTGAGGTTGCATGAAAACAGCTGCTTATATGAAACAGAGTTGTCCAAAAGATGTTCTGGGGAGTCCTTACATCATTACAGGCTGTTTATGTGCCTGTTAACCTACTTGAAAAGAGCATTCCTGGCCACTCAAAACCTTAGGCTCTTCATGTTCCCCCCCCCGAACTTCTTCATAGGAAGCAATTTAACTACAATAAGCAAAACCTGCAGTTTTTTCCAGTTGACCGTGTCCTTTTAACATACAAATTGTAATATAAACGTTATGCAGAACTGGATCTTCAAATTATTGAAGGCAGCTGATTTTTTTAAAGTAGTATTTGTTCAAATGTTTTTATTACACGCTAGTACAGATACAAGCAGGGTCTAAGGGAGTGACTGTAAATGATTTGGACCCTCAAGCACCTATCATTCAGATCAACCACTCATGGTTTTGGTTTTAGATGCATTCATTCACAAAAGCAACCAGCTTGTTTCAGCATTTTGTTAAAGGGCTGTTTCATATACACAGCTTTTTCTCAACTGTAACATAATCCAGATCGACATCTATGAAATCATTTCCATTAACATTTACAGAAGACTTTACAGATACTTGACTAATTTGTTTGAACCCAAGCCGTTTACAAAACACATCCAAAACCCACAAGACATTACTAGGAATAGACCAAAATTCAATACGGCATTTAATGCATAATAAAACAGAAAACTTTTTACAACACATTGCCTCCATGCTAAGCCAGTCTGCACTGAGGAGGTTAGAGTAAGGAACCGTTTGGAGCTGCTTTATCTTATGTTCCTCTATTTTTCTGAAATACTTACATTTTCTCAAAAGCTTAAATGTGTACACCACTTGGACAGTTTTTCACATTTTAGAGTAAAACTTCACCTGAGTTTACAGAACCAAGGACATGTTTAGGGACAGCGCTAACAGAGACCAATTTCTCCTGGTGGCTACCTTCCAAACTATTTTTTTTTTCTTACCAAATGTCCACAATTTAATTTCTGCAGTGAGAGAGGGAAGAAGTTACCAGTGGGAAGAGATTTTTCTTTCTGGGAAAGGAACTCCAGCCTTTATTTTCAGAAGAAAGAACTAGCTCCTCTGCATTAGGCCCTGCCTTCTCTAATCTTTGTAACTTTAAAGACTAGTAATTTCATTGGCTAGCACTACGCCTTTTCACAAAGTGCAATCCCTAGTGCTTTCCCAGACAAAGTTACATGTTGTTGAGCAAAAAATGCAAGCAGTTCCATAGCAAAACATGGCATTACAACAGTTTCAGAAGGTCACGTTTGCTAATACGCCACACATACGCATCAGTATTTTCCTGTAACAATTAGGTGCATTTACACAATTTACACAGTCTGCGATCAAACAAATTAGATTGTGTTGTCCACTGTATATATACTACAGTGTATGAAATTGTGCAGCATTCAAAGCATGGATCTATAACTGTAGTGCCTAGAAATTCAAAAATAGCCATGCAGTTGTCCGTGTTCCAGAAACGCTTCTATTTTGGCTCTTGCAAACCCCCCCTGAAATGTCCGTCACTTACAGCCAATTAAACTCTTCTGTGAAAATTGTGTTAGTTTCCAATGCAAAATGAACGAAAAGTATGAAAAACGGTAAACAGCTTCTGAAGTGCTTCTTCTTTGTGTCTTGAAGATGAGTAATACTGCAACATTACGTTGCGGCTGATAAGGTCCTCCCCCTTCTATCTTCCCAAGCTGGCAACTACTCTTTACCAGGATAGTATCAAAATATACACACATTTTAAAGTTAAAAGAAATACTTTAAATTATTAAAAATTAAATTAAAGGTTTGTTCACATGACAACAGTTATCCAGCTATAGATCACAGTATAAGATTTAAAAATACAAAGCAAACACTTTTTTTTTAAGAATATATATGTACCTTAGTAAGCTGGGCCAGAGAAATAGATGCAGAAGAGTCATCAATCTGTTCACAAAAAATTAAACTCATATTCAAGTTCTACAATCAAAAACAGAGCAATAGTTAACCTCTACTGTAGTCTGACAGTCTGCACTATATCCTCCGAGTGTCACTGAAAGAGCCATTTCCAACCTAGTGTAGTTGGTATTTGTTCAAAACAAAGTCCAAACCTGTGACAGCTTAAGAGTGCCTATGTGGTTAAGGAGAAGAAGCTAAACTAACCAAACCCGCTGGAGATCAACTTATTGCTCCAGAATATCTCAGAGAGGGACCCTTGTCAAATGCTCACAGCTGCTTAAAAGTCGAAGGGGTAAGGAAGCTATCAATTTTCAGCTAAAAAGGATTTTAAAAAAATATTTATTTGAGAAGGAAGCATCACTACAGGAAACTTCTTTTCAGTGTGGTTTGTAAACTAATCAGCCAAGTATTTCCTTGTGTTACTTATTTCTGTTTTAGCAGCAGAACGACAATGTCTTCAAACCTGAAGAAAAACGCTGCCCCTTTTCCAAATGTAAATTCAAAGTGGCAGTATCCTAAAGAAAAGCTTAGCCTTTGGGAAATTAAAGCAGCATCCAGCCCTGAAGTCACCCAGATCCAAAAATGTACTGCAGGCGGAGGTTAAGAAAAATGACAGGGATTTTACCCTTTACAAATGCACCCGGCTCTAACCTTGTGCCAAAATTTGTACACTGGGTTTTACATATTTTCATTTGCAGACAAACTATTAAACTAAACTGCTTCGTCTGATAAAGCGGAAAGGTCAAATGTAGAACTTTAGAATACCACTTTGTGTAGCAACGATATTTAAATTGACAGCAATCTATTAAAGACAGTTACGCACTCAGAGGGGCCCAAACAATATCACTTCAATTATACAGTTTCAGGAACAAATACCCAAGTCTTTAAGGACATGAAAAGGAAGCATTTAGCTGCACAGAACTGTCCTCAAAACGTGTGGGACGTGTTGGTTTTGGTATTTGTTTGAATCCCCAAGTCAAAAGTAAGAAACAGTACCAAGTTTAACAATAATGGTTTCTCAGTGGTTTTTGATAACGTTTTCAAAAACCATGTTCAGTTGTGCAAACCTTGAACCTACGTGATCTAAAAACGATTGTACATTATCTGTACAACACAAAGTCATTCAGGAAATAGTCTAGCATATCCAGTATGAAATACAATGCATTACTAGGCACAAACACCAATATTCACATGAGATAGAACTGTGCCAATGATGGCATTACTCCGTTTCTACTATGCTGAATCAAATACATTGTATTTACAACATATGCTATGTTTTACTGGAAAATCTATTCAGTTAATGTTTGGAAAATTAATCCAAGGCTACCTTAAGTGCAGCATGCAGCAAAAAGTGTGAGATTGTGTTTTTACATACTGCTTTTGATGTTCCACTTACTGGCTCAGTTTGACTTCTAGAAGAAGAAATAAAGGTGATCAGAACTTCAAATACAGCACTTGTACCAAAAACAGAAAGCACTGAAAACAGATTATAAAACCTGAACGTCAAAACTTTATGTTCTGATAGTCTAGTGAATGTGGAAATTTATTCATATACATAAACCGTTCTCTCTTGGTACATTCAGTGCAACTAAAAAAACCCCCCAGAATCCCATTTCTACTTTGTCACAAATTACTCTAAGGCTTACAGATATAGAACACAACAGTGCAAGGGGAAGTCCTCAGACAGTTTGTCTCTGCTACATAAGTATCAAAACCAGGAAGTCTGTACTACAGTTTTGTGTTCATAAATAATCAACCATCAAAATACGAAGGTAACTTTAGCCAATCTGTGTATCGCTAGTATTACAAATAGGTACCAGATAGAGTCCTTTAGTTTCTAAGAAAGAACAGCGATAGTCTAGACACTTCCAAGTGCACGTTTACTTAAGTGAAAAAAATCAGTCATCTGACAAATAACAACAATGTCAGCAGCATCATCTTTAGAACAGTGTTTCTCTGTGGAAGCCCAAGCACTGTGTTCAGATACCTTAGCCATGAAAGTGCCAAAACACTAAATGTGTTACATATGCTGTATGGACTAAAAACAGTAGTAGAAATGTCACCTGAAAGCAGGTCCTAGGCCTTTGTGCGATTTAGGAGACCTGTGACAGAAAAAAAAGGTCTTGGTTGCCAGAATTTGCTTCAAGATAATCTTGAAAATGCTACGATATTTTAGGAAATATTTATTAAATTTGAAAACTTGCTGAGATTCCACATACTCATTGATCTGTATCTGCACGCTACTCGTCATGAATCAGCCATGCAACCATTGATATCGTTAACAAACAATTCACACATCATCCAAAGTGTCCCATGAGCAGAGGCAATTCAAAGGCTGCTGTGCAATTGGTGTACAAATAGAAAGGCGCATGCTCCCTGCCACTGCTAGAACACCACCAGGCTCGCAATGACAGCCACGTACCTCCTGAAGTTGAGGAAGGACAAGGACATCCTTTAGATTACCACAGCATGGATTCTTCATACATTTACCTTCAAGAGCGTACTAAAAGGAGAGTAACGCATTTTTGAAGGCCTCTCCACCATTACAGCATACATTCATCATTCCCAAACATTCACCACTCTACCAGTTGTTTCTGCAATGTTCACAGCTGAAAGACTAGAAAGCTAATCTGCCTGGTTAATTTTCAACGCTAGAACAGCAGTGCCGTTCCTTCCTTATCCCCTTATACATACAGGTATGTATTTGACCTTTGATGCTAGCAGCATCTATCCTCTCATTTTAGGGCAGCATTACAATACCAGGAGAGGGTGCCCGAAACAGAGGATGCACTGACAAGACAGCACTAAGCAGACATGTTTAAATTAACCCCCAAAACAAGGCCACGTTTATGAGCACAGTGCTGCGGTGTCCAGAATTACTAGAGAGTGCCTGAAAACACTGCAACAACTACTGCAGGAATACGCCCAAAGTTGAGATGCAGAGCCACATAAATTCAGGGTTTTTTGCTTGCAGATGCCTCGCGGGTACCGGGAGGCTGCTGTACTCTTTGTTCGAGACACAGTGTAACTCATCCGTCTACTTGATTTATTGAGAACCAACATTAGAAAGACATGGCAAAACCACAAGCTAATAATACCTACTAATTGTGGTGGAGAGACCTATCTTTAAGGCGGCTGGAAAACATGACCGTTCAAACAATGCTAATGTAGCTGATATAGAACTGGACGGTATGAATACAAAAATGACAGCAGTAATCCTCTAGTCAGCATTGCGTTGGAATAGCTGTAATTTTAATCAATACACCTGATTCTCTGTCCTCCGTAAATCTTAGGAATACAGAACCAAAACCCGGAGCACAGATACCAGCTTAGGGTAAAAACAGACGTAGCAAGATAACTAGTAACATTTGGTAATGTGCTAAACTGCTTACTGAGTTTCAAGTTTGGAAAGGATTAACTATTCCTTCATCGTACTTGCACAAAAGGCAATACACTTTAGGATACTGTTCTTTTTCTCTTGCCTGAAACGGACATTGTCTTGAGGAAACGCATAGGAATCGCTTACGAATGGAACTTCTTGTTTGCATCGTTCGCCAACTGGTAAACGTTGGTCTTTCCTCTATAGCTAGTATGCAAAAAACCCAGATTCGGGGCGTAAGAATACCTGCCATATCCCCCCCAAATGCCAGAAACAGTCAAACACTGAGAATCAGACTCTTCTGAGATGGGAACAAAGTATGCGTTTACACTACAATGCGTATCTGTCTTTACTATAAAAGCCATAAAAGCAAACACATATAATAAGGAATCTCTGCACGTCGAGGAAACAGGATCTACAACTTGGGTCTCAGAACAACCAACCCCAAGAACAAACCCAATAGAATAATCTTAAATGTTACCATGGTTGGAGTTCGAACCCCATGTCCCAGCAGGCCTAAAAATGTAAGTCCACTTTCGGACAGATACATTAAAATCTACCCCATGCCAACAAAAATTAACAGCAGCTTTAACAAGAAAGAATGCCTCTGTAAACTAATATCCATAAAAAAAGTTAACACACTGAAACCCCTAACAAAGAATACAATGCTTTATGGATACTTACATAACATCGGTTTTGCTGGTAGCTTTAACTCCTCCAACAGGGATTCTTCTAACAATTACCGATGAGTTCTTAGGAATCAGGGCATTCTCATCTGTGTATTCCGAAAACAACACAAATACAGAGAAAAACATCAGTCAATTTGTAAGAATGCATGTTCATATGTAATTACGTAGCACTTTGCAGAATCCCTTTACAGATACAAAAGCAAAATTTTATATGTAACATCACGCTTTTATCGTCTCAACACACTAACAGTATATTTCAAGAAATCTTGGGGTTTGAGAATCAAACACAAGCAGCAAAATCTTTTTCCTTTTTTTAAAACAGTTTGAATGCCAACAGCAAAATGGACTCAAAGGTCACTAAAGGAGAGTCTGCTAATGCACGAGGTTCTTTCCTGACCTAGCTTAAAGTTGCTTTTGCTTCTGTTAGGCTACAAAACCCATAGATCTTTGGAGAAAAACAAACCGCAGCAAAGTCTCACCTGCCTAAACCAGATTCTAAAGTCTGACTAGCTTGCCCTGCCACCAAACAGGCACTTAGCTAAAGCACGAGAACTCTGCGCCATTGCTTTCATAGCTGTTAACTAAAAACCAGTCACCTGTGCTGCCAGTGCTCAAGCCTGACAGAACACAGAAGAGAGCCTGCCGCCTCTGCCTGTTTCTTGGAGCTTAATCCATCAACAACCACACTTCTCAGCTGCTCAGGGCTTTACGTTTAAATGGAAACAGAACTGGCAGTACTAGAATTTGGATCACAGACATTTTGGGTTTTTTTTGAGCTTGCTTTCACAAGTAGGGCAGAATTGGCTCAAACTCAAGTGGTATCTCCCCTCTTAAGCTAATCATCTAGTTTGAATTAACCAAAGGGACGTGAATTCGTTCGATCGATTCCCTTTTTGCAGAGCAGAGAGGCCAAACGAAATTACTTAGGAAGACAGCCTTGAAAAGCCTTTCAGGAACAGCGTGTGCCTGAAGCTCTCCATGCTTTGCCTTGGCTTACACCCTGTTAGTCTTCTGAAGAGGAGGAAAGCCTTCTGACCTTTTACATAAGGCCCAAACAAAAAAACCAACTACCTGAGACACTTGGACTGAGTAAGCTTAAAATGCAAAGATCTCTCCATGAGAATGCTTTTTCTATTGTACTTACACAAGCTGGATAGGACTGAATATTTTAAAGCACTATCAGCAGGCATCCCCTGTAATCTGCCTACAGTTTTAAATATTCAAAGCCCTTACCTTTGCAGAGCGAATCAGAACAATGGTCTGAAAACCAAAGATACTGTATACCTCGTCAAGCCCTGTCAGGTGGCATCCCTAAGACCCCTAACGTTGTGCTGTTAAGGCTCTTCACAGACACTCTCCTGAAAATAGTTTAAGTATCTGTAGATAAACAGCAAGCTTTAGGTCCAACCACTTGAAAGGCTAGGGCTGAAGTTACAGTTACCGCAGTGTACATACTACTCTCTTTAAGTTTTAACACATGAAACAGGAAGAGGAAAAAAAACACTAGTACACATTTTAAAGAAAAGCCTGTTGTAAGAGTGTCACAGAACCACAGGGGGGGGAAAAAAAAAAAAAAGAAATGTAATGTTTAAGGAATGAAAACACTTTACAAGTCTTTTTATTTCTGAAAAGTCACATCCCAACGTCTTTAATCACATTCAAACTTATCGAGATGGCAGATTACCAAACTGAAATATCCTACTAAGTAATACGAAACCATTATCATCTCTAAGAATCAAGCACCATTTGTTAGATTTAAAAGAATTTATGATGTCTCTAAGAACATTTCTTATGTATATCCATCATAAATGTTCTGCCATAAAACTTCAGTACTGTCCTGATACGGTTAACATGTAGTACAGGAAAAAAAACCACCGTTAGAAACGAATGATGAAATGATGCTCGATAGCATCTGAATGACCATGTCTTTGGTGTGGAAAAGAAGTTATATTAACAAGAAATTCCAAAGTATAGTTTAGATACGGAGAACACTCATGCGCAAGACGGCTTTCAAGGGTCTGCACAGATTTTAACTCACAGATACGCTCCTGATGCAAAATGTTGCTAGTGGGCAGTTTCTGCAACAGCCGCAAAACCCATTTTCCAATGCAGTGGAGTAAAACAAGTTGAAGTCAAAATTAAGTCACAAAATTCACCAAATCCACGTGGTTTCTTTTCTTCAAATTAGCCATCTCTTTTATTATTTCTATCACTTTCAGCTTTCTCCACCACATTTCAAAGAAATCTGGCAAGTTGGTTATTACAAGATATGCTCCCACATTTCCTTCTCATTTTACCTAGAAGAATTCCAGGAAACCAAAGCTTTTGTAAGCGCCGTGTGTCACACATCAACCACGTACTCTTCTACGCCTAGCTCCATGTCTACAACACAGATCTGAAGGTAGTTGTCAGAACAGCAACTACAGAAGAACAGCTCTGTGAGGCCCCCAACACAAGTCACAGCTACCGATGGTGGCCGAATCGCATTATGGCTTCCCACCCCACTTAATGCCCAGCACCGCTTGCCCTCCCGGTCCCGCCGCACGCTGGCGGGATGGGCCCCAGCCTGACTCACGCTACGTGGGGATGACCCACAAAGAGCAGAGCGCGGCTCCCACAGGCCACGGCCGACGCAGGGTGGTCTGCACCTTCTTTGATCTGGGCGTTGGTGATCTGCAGGTCGCAGCTGGCCGCCTTCAGCTCCTCGCGGCCCATCATCTGGTGCTTGAGGTCACACAGGGAGATGTGGAGGCCGTTGAAGGTGACCATGTCATGGTTCAGCTTGGAGGAGAACTTGTAGTGGACGCACGACATGGTTGGGGCCAGGAGGTGCCTGCTCCGTGATGGCGTCTACCGCGGCAGACAGCGTCGCGGCCGCTGTGCCAGGTGAGGGCCCGCGGCGGTTCCTCCTCCACCGAGGAGGCCAGGGCAAGCAGCGCGGGCTGAGCTCGAGCGGGCCGGCGGCGCTCAGAGGCTGCGGCGCTCCGCCATGGCCTTCCTGGCCGACAACCGCACGGGCCGCTGCGAGCGTGTCACTGTGCACACGCAACGGCACACTGCACCCACCCCCGCGCCTCACGTGACCCAGCGCATTATGACAAAAGGTCGGCGTCACGTGGGCGTGGCGGCCCCGCGCTCTTCATCCTAACACCAAGCGCCCCCGAGGGGAGGGGGGGCCCGTCAGCCCCGGGCCTGTCACCACCCCGGGCCGCTGGTCTCCCTGCTGTCCCCTGGCCTGTCACCACCCGGTGTCCTGCCACCCCCCAGGCCTGTCACTGCCTGGTGTCCCTCCTGTCACCCCCCAGGCCTGTCCCTGCCCAGTGTCCCTCCTGTCACCCCCCTAGGCTGTCACCACCTGATGTCCCTCCTGTCACCCCCCAGGCCTGTCACTGCCCGGTGTCCCTCCTGTCACCCCCCAGGCCTGTCACTGCCCGGTGTCCTGCCACCCCCCAGGCCTGTCACTGCCTGGTGTCCCTCCTGTCACCCCCCAGGCCTGTCCCTGCCCAGTGTCCCTCCTGTCACCCCCCTAGGCCGTCACCACCTGATGTCCCTCCTGTCACCCCCCAGGCCTGTCACTGCCCGGTGTCCCTCCTGTCACCCCCCAGGCCTGTCACTGCCCGGTGTCCTGCCACCCCCCAGGCCTGTCACTGCCTGGTGTCCCTCCTGTCACCCCCCAGGCCTGTCCCTGCCCAGTGTCCCTCCTGTCACCCCCCTAGGCCGTCACCACCTGGTGTCCCTCCTGTCACCCCCCAGGCCTGTCACTGCCCGGTGTCCCTCCTGTCACTCCCCGGGCCCATCACCGCCTGGTGTCCTGTCACCCCCCAGGCTGTCACCACCTGGTGTCCCTCCTGTCACCCCCCAGGCGGTCACCACCTGGTGTCCCCTCCTGTCAGCAGCCAGCCAGGGCAAGACAGCCTGGGGCAGATGCAGCGGGCTTGGCCGTGTGGCGCTCGGCTGCCCGCGGTGCAGGGCCAGCAAAGGGAGGGGACATCTCAGGGTGCTTGAGTGTATCTTGTGGCATTCATGGAAAGTTCAGTCAAAGCAGCCAATGATCATTTATGTTTATGGCCACAGACCAGTCCCCTGCCCCCATTTTTTAACTCCTCCCTCTCTGCCTTTAGCCCATCACTATTTTTTGCTTTCTCTTTCTCTGCCTCTCTCCCTGTCTGTAGTTTCTAATTCCTCCCTGTCTGTCCTATAGCCTGCTGCTATTTTTCCCTTTCTCTCCATCGCTTTCTCCTGCTCCCTCTCCTTCTCGTTTTTCTATCGCCATGTCCTGCTTCCTGGCCTTATCTTAATGTTAGGGTTAGGGGCTAGGTTTAGGGTTAGGCTTAGGGTATCGTTAGGGCTAGGGTTAGGGTCGGGGTTAGGATTATGGTTCGGGTTTAGGGTTAGGGATAGGCTTAGGGTTTCGTTTTAGGGTTAGGCTTAGGGCTTAGGGCTTAGAAGTAAAACTGTCCCAAGCACTTACGCCTCCATCAAGGACCACATGCTCTGAGGCTTGTGATGACTGTTGGATGGCTTTCCCTCCCCCCGATGGAAACACCTCTCAGTTCTCTGTGCTCACACCAGGGAAGGAAAGGCAATACACCCCCATATCTAAAGGCATGGCACTCCAAGCAAAGGTAACGTTTCGTTTCTTTAGATGAACTGCCTGGCCAGTTACAACACCTGCTTATACTGACTTCATCCACCCTTACCCGCAAAAAATTGTGACAGGCTGCGTCAGCGTGGAGAGTCAGGTGAACTTTGACGCGCACACTGCTACCATAGGACTGGATTTTTAACCTATTTACATTTATCCGTCGCTTTGAAGCTGCCCAAGGGTCAGCATGCCCTTGCTACTGGAGGTTCTTGCTCTGTGCAGGCACTAAGGAAGACATTTCTGGTGACAGATTATTTCTAACGGGTAAAGCACAGCAGAACACACTGTTTATGAGCTGCTGAGAATCGTCCCCCAGGCATAGCAGGAACAACGGCAAAGCTTGTATATTTAAGATGCATTTGAGTTACATTACCATTAAAATACACCACCACCAGACAGTGCTCTAGACGGAAGGCTGACATCAGTGTACAAGGACAGTCCCTTCTGGACATCTCGCTCCTGGGTAGAAATCCTAGAGACTTCCTTTAAGGACAGAAATCCAAAGAGCTACAATAAGCCTTTTAAATTCAGCACAGCAAACAAAAAGCAAACAAACAAAAAATGTCAGGAAACCCCTGAGGCACTGATGAGGAACACAAGGTCTCCCCTTGAGTCCACTACCCCTCACAAGACTTACTCAAAATTACTCAGTTGCTTACTCAAAAGCAATAACCAACAAGCCATGTACCCTTGGGGAAGCCCTTGTCCTTCTGTGCCGCTGGTGGCATCCCACCATTTCTTTGGGAGTCCACACAAATTCAGAAGTACACTTAGTCCTGCGGCAGTCATTACCTATGGACCCGAACTCCTCCCACACCCCAGAAGTGGCTGTTGGTCGTCTGGCAGTCATTCTCCACAAACTGCAAGCCCTCCATACCTAACCACCTCCCTAGTGACTCAGTGGAAATGAGCTGGACCACAAGAGAAGTAACACTGCCCGGCCCGGTCACACAGATTAGACCACAAACGGTGGTTACAAGACAGAAAATGCAACACAAACCACAAGGACAGCAAAAAAACAAGCAGAAGACACGTCACACAAAAACCAAAGACCCCTATCCAAACCCTAAAAATGCAAGCAAGCTACAAAAGGACTTTCCAAAAAAAAGACCACCCAGAACACAACATAAGGCAAAACCAACCCAACCCCAGGAACCCAGCGCTTGCAAACCCAGATCCTGACCATAACAATAACATGCTTTAATCCTAAGTCGCGTAAACTCCCATAACCCTCAAACCCCATAACCCTAGCACGCTGGAACCCTACCGCCCCATATCCCTAGCACATTGTAGCCCCAAGATATCAAAACATTGAACACAAACTCCCTGGAGGTCTCTCTCTTCAGGTGGCCCCAGATCTCAGACACCACAACTCTGAAGTGGGGGTGCCCACCGTGCCCAAGTGGAAGATCCACCAGGACAGCACCAGCATCCATCTTCACATCATCCGTCACGCCCTGAAAAAGTGCCCAGGCTGGACACTCCTGGGGAGAAAGGCGGAGGCACTCGGAGACTTTGAACCGGCCAGCCATGGCCACAGGGCTTCAGCTCATCATGTCTGTGTCAGAGCCACCAGGCAGGTGACCCCGTCCCCCCTGCGAAGACCCCTTGGGGTAGCCGTACCCAGCACCAGCTGGCTGGATACGGCCTTTGCTCTCTGGGGAGGTGCTCCCTGGGCGCAGGGTCTCTCACGGGGGAACTCACAGCTCACCTGGGCTGCTCTGCGGCCACCGGACGCCTTTGCTGTCAGGTGGCTCTCAGCACTTCTCTGCCAACGGCTGTCACCTCCCTGCGGGACGCTCTCCAGCGCACGGTCCGTCTCCACTGGGTCTCCCTGGGGACAAAGATCGGAAGGGAGGGATGGGGTTTGCTCTGTCCCCGTTCCCAGGGTGCTTCAGGAGAGACCTGCCACCCCCAAATGAGCTGTCTGACGTGGACACCACAGACCAGCTGCAGACGTGGGTCAGCACGGTGGCGGGGAGAGGGCAAGATGTCCTGCGGAGCCCCCGGCGCTGGCAGAAAGCAGAGCTGGAGACAACGAGGAGAAGCCCCAGGCAGCCGGCAGCTGGCGGTGGGGCCTGGCAGGGAGCAGCGCCCGCAGAAATGCCCGGCTCCTGGAGCCTCGGCCCCAGGGCTGCAGCCTCGGCACCTCCTGGGGCTTCGCTGGGAAAAACCAGGCAGGGGTGACCCTGACAGCCCGCACACGTACCTGGCCCCGGGATCTGGCAGCCTGTCCCTGTGCCCATCGCTGCCACGGGATCCAGGAAGCAGCGCCCCAGCCCTGGCGTGGCCCTGAGCCGCCTCTCAGGCCAGGCAGCAGGAAGCCGCGCCCCATGGCATGCTGGGAGCTGTAGGCCCGGGGCACGGGCTGCCGGGTGGCCATGTTGGTTCCCGGGGCATGCCGGGAGCTGTAGGCCTGGGGCACGGGGCTGCTGGGCGGCCATGTTGGTCTTGGGAGGTGCGGGCTCTGCTCCAGCTGCGGCCCAGCTGAGGTGAGGACAGGCACGCAGGTGGAGCTACCGAAGAGGAAGGGAGGAGAGGACAGACGGACAGAGAAAGAAGTGCTTGAACTGTAACATTTGCCTGGCAGTGCCGAGAGCGGGAGCTGCAGTGAGTCCCAGCCCCTCGGGGCCGTGTCACCCCTCTTCTGCATCGCAGTCCCTCCCAGCCCCCCCCTCCCATTTCCCTCTATGTCATTTTTTTCACTTCCCCATACCTCTCTTCTTCTATTGCTGTGTTCTGCTCCCCGTCCTCTCTTCTCCAAGTCCCTCTTTCCCTGTCGCTCTACCCGCCCCTGTCTTTTTCTTGCTGCCCCTCCCTCCTGCTCCCTGTCCCTCTTTTTGCCTTCCTCTGTCTCTGCCCTGCAGCACGTTGCTGTTGTTTCTTCTCTGTCTCTTTGTCCTGGTCTGCATCCCGCTCTGTTTTTCACAGTCTCTCTGGCCTGTTCCCTGTCGTGAGTTGTCTCTCTCTGCCTGTATGTCCCGCTCCCTGTCCTTGTCTTCCCTTCTCCCTCCTTCTGCTTCCCTCTCTCTCTGCCTCCAGCCCGCTGCCCTGCTCACTGTCACTGCGGTTTTCCATTCTGTATCCCACTGTCCCTGTCCTTCTTCCTGTTCATCTCTCTTCTGTCTCTCTCTGCTGCTCCCTCACCCTTCCCCTCCCCGCTTCCTCCATCTCTCTGCAGGGCTCCTGAGGCCTCTCTTTCTTTCCCCATCCCTCTGTGCTGCTCACTGTCCCTGTTTCTCTCTTTCTCTTCGTTGTTATTCTTGTCTGTCACTCTGTCCTTCTCCCTGCCCCTATTCCTTTTTACTCCCTCTCCTTTCTTCTGCCCACTGCAGGTTTTCTTGCGATCTCTGTCCTGCCCCTAGCCCTTAGCTCTCTCTCTCTTCCTGCCTCCGTCTCCCTCTTTCTGCCTCTCTTCCTCTTTTCCTGCTGCTTCTTTCTCCATCTTTGTCCAGATCCCTGTCCTTTTTTTTCTCTTGCTGTCCTTCGGTCCTTTTTCTCTTTTCTCTCTTTCTCTCTGTCCCATTCATAGAATCATAGAATCATAGAATCATAGAATCATACAGGTTGGAAAAGACCTCTAAGATCATCGTGTCCAACCGTCAACCCAACACACCATGCCCACTACACCATGTCCCTAAGGGCCTCATCTACACGTCTTTTAAATACCTCCAGGGATGGTGACTCCACCACTTCCCTGGGCAGCCTGTTCCAAGGCCTGACCACTCTTTCAGTAAAGAAATTTCTCCTAATGTCCAATCTGAACCTCCCTTGGCGCAACTTGAGGCCATTTCCTCTCGTCCTGTCGCTAGTTACTTGGGAGAAGAGACCAACACCCACCTCGCTACAACCTCCTTTCAGGTAGCTGTAGAGCGCGATGAGGTCTCCCCTCAGCCTCCTCTTCTCCAGGCTAAACAACCCCACTTCCCTCAGCCGCTCCTCATAAGGCTTGTGCTCCAGGCCCTTCACCAGCTTCGTTGCCCTCCTCTGGACACGCTCCAGCACCTCCATGTCCTTCTTGTAGTGAGGGGCCCAAAACTGAACACAGGATTCGAGGTGCGGCCTCACCCTTCCCTCATTCCCTGCCCCACCCTTTCTCACTAAACCCCCCTGTCCAGCTGGCTGTGCCTTCTTTCCTCTCTCTCTCGCTCTCTAGTTTTCCTTTCTTCGTCTCTCTGTCCCACTGCCCATCACAGCTGGTTTTGTCCTCCAGTGGTGTCCTGCCCCCTCTTCCTTTTTTCTCTCGCTGTCATTCTGGCCTCTTCTTTTAAATTCCTCCATCTCGGTCCTGCACCCGTCACTGTTTTTTTCCTCTCCTGTCCCTTTGTCTTGCTCCCTGTTCCCCGTTCTTGTCTCTCCTTCCCTTTGTTCTGCCGCCCATCTCTGATCCCCTTCTTGCTCCATCTCTCTGCCCTGCTCCCTGGCCCTCTAAGTCTCTCTCTGTTTGTCCCGCTCCCTGTCTCTCCCCCACCCTATTTTTCTGTCCTACTCCCTTTTCAGGTTCCCCCCCCGCTCTCACTTTGTCCTGCTCCCTGCCGCGGCTATTTCTCACTCCATCTCTGTCCTGCAGCCCAGTGCTGTTTTTTCCTTCCATCTCTCTGTCCTGCTGCCCAGCCCAGGCTCTTTTACCTCCTTCTGTGTCCTGCTCCCCGTCCCTTAGTTTTGCCTGTCTTTCCCTTTGTCCTGCCTCCCTGTGCCTTTCTTCTCTCTCTGTATCGCCCTGTCCTGCTCCCTGTCCTTGTCTTTCCCTGACAATCTGTGTCCTACTCCCTTTCCTTGTCTTTCCCTCTCTGCCCCCCATCCTTCTTCCTACCTTTCTTTTTCTTCTCTCTCCCCCTCTGTTCCTGCTGCTTCTTTTTCCACCTCTGTCCTGCTCCCTGCCCCTTTTTTCCTCTCGCTGTCCCTCTGCCCTGCTTCCTGTCCCCATCTTTTCTGTCTTTATTTCTCTGTCCCGCTGCCTGTCCCATCGTTTCTTGTTGTACTCCCCTGCCCCGTCCAGCTGGCTCTCCCTTTTATTTGTTCTCTCTTCCTCTTTTCTGCTTCTCAGTCCTCTTTTCCTCTTCCCCTGTCTCTGTCCTCCAGCCCGTTGCTGGCTTTTCCCCCCCTTCTTGGTCTCCATCAGGATCTGACCCTCTCTTTATTTCTCAGTCCCTTTGTCCTGCTCCCTGTCCTTCCTTCTCTTTCTCCATCTGGACGTCCTGCTCCCCGTCCCTGTCTTTCCCTAGCCCCCCCTTCCTTCTTCCTCTCCTTCCCCACGCCCATCTCTGCCTCTCTGTCCCGCTCCTTGACCCTACTTTTTCTTCCTCCATCTCTCTGCAGGGCTCCTCATCCCTATTTCTCTTGATTTCTCCAGCTCTCTAGCCTTTTCCCCATACCTTTCTTTCTCTCTCAGCTCCTCTATCTTTTCTCTCATCATATTTTTCTCTTTCTAGTCCACTGTCCTTCTCCCCGTCAACTTAAGCTCAATGACCAGGTGTCCCTGGGCTCTGGTATTTCCTTAGCATTGCCCTAGGGAAGATCTGTGGTTTTAGGGCTAGGGATCATTTAGGAGCTGGTCTCCTTACGTAGGCAGCGGAGCTAGGCATAGTTAAAGCAGAGGTTGTTCTCAGCTGGTGCTCTGTGCGTCCTGTTGAAAGAGCAGGCTGTGGGCCTTATTTTGAAGGAAGGTTTCTTGTTCTGCGCTTATTGCTCCTTGGGACGCTGCACAGAAGTGGTGGTGGGGTCTGGAGAGACAGATGGGACCTGCTGTGATTCCTAGTAAATGTGAACTTGAACGAGACCAGACTGACTGCATATGGTTTTCTTCTCGGCTCCAATTCCAACCTGCGTGCTCGGCGCTAATGAAAAAAGAGAGCCTGAGCTGCAAATGAGCAGACAACGTCACTCACTTAGGTCACCGTGCAGTTGGTCTGTGATGAGGGATGTGTACTTCCATGATGGTGCTTTTGTGAACGTTCTCTGGTCTTGCCACTTCAAAGCCCTCCCTTTTTCCAGACATTTTAAGATGGCATTTCTTATTCTGGGGTTCAGGCTGGAGTTGGACTTAATGTTGAACAGCTGATATCATGGGCTCCGTAAAATGTGAGAGAGAACCCTGCTTTTTTTGTTGTTGTTGTTGTTTTCTAACACGCCCTAAACTTTGCTAAGCAAAGGGAGGAGTGGTTGCAAGAGTCTGTTCTTTGAGAGTGACGTATTCCTGTAGCGTGCCTGTCTTTGTATGGTGAAGGTTTCCTACCTGCAGTATGATTTTGCTGAGCTGTGAGGCTGTATTGGCGTAGCAAAGGTAAGAAGTGGCGTCTTTAAAGGTCATGAAACTGTAGCAAAACTAGCGGGAGAAGCTAGTTCCTTCCCTGCCAAAACTAGTAGCAAGTAAAAGCATTTGCAATTGGCTTTTTTATGCAATGTTCATACAGAGCTTTTGGTATTGATTGATTTTTGGGAAGCAAGACAGCAGTGAGGAAAGAAACCTGGGGCTTCTTCACCGTAGGCAGGGTTCAAGCCTTTGCGCTAGAACAGGTCTTCACTACAGTTTACAAAAAGAGAAGATGAGCTGTCTGTAAGGAAGGTTTCAGTAGAAGTAAGGCTAGATTTGCAGAATTTGCTCCTCCGTATCTGTTGCAAATAAGAGATGACTTGGCAGTGTTTACATCTGAAGTGCATGCCAGTGTGTTAATGCAGGCCGTCGAGGTCTTTTCAGGGGTACTTCTGGACTGCAGGTTGCGTGCGTGGGGGGCACCATGTCCCAGGATGAGCCAGTTTTAGCTCAGAGGATGTGACAGAATGGCAACCATCTTTGTGGTGGACCCCTGTCATGGTTTAACCCCAGTCGGCAACTAAGCACCACACAGCCGCTCACTCGCCCTCCCCCCAGCAATGGGATGGGGGAGAGAATCAGAAGAGCAAAAGCAAGAAAACTCACGGGTAGAGATAAGAAGAGTTTAATACTTGAAATAAAATAATAATAGCAATAATAGTAATACTAGTAACAGTAATAGTAGTAATACCAATAATACCATAATAATACCAATAATAACACCAATAATAATAATAATAATAATAATAATAATAATAATAGTAATCATAATAACAATAATAACAATAATAATAATAACAACAATAATAATAACAATAATAATAATAATTTGTAATTAAAACAACGAGAGAGAGAAAGAGAGGGAGAGAGGATCAAGAATAAGAACCCCAATCCTAACACTAACACCAAACCCTCACCCTAACTCGAACCCCTAATGCTACCCGTAAACCCTATGCATAGCACTAAGACCTCACTCTTACCCTAACCCTAACCCCGAAACCTAACCCTAAACCTGAACCCCAACCCTAACCCGAACCCTAACCCAAATGCTAACCCTAACCGTAAACCTAACCCTAACTCTAACCCTAACCCTACCCTAACCCTAAACCCGAACCATCCTAAACCCAACCGTAAAACTTATGCTAACCCTAAGCCTAACCCTAACCCTAAACCTAACCCTAACCTTAACCCTAAACCTAACCCCTAACCACAACCCTAACCTTAACCCCTAACCACAACCCTAACCTTAACCCCTAACCCTAACGTTAACCCCTAACCCTAATGCTAACCCTAACCCCGAACTCTAGCCCTAATCCCGAACCCTAACCCTAACCCTGAACCCCAACCTAACCCTAACCCCTAAACCTAACCCTAATGCTACCCGTAAACCCTACGCATAACACTACGACCTCACCCTAATACTAACTCTAACCGCAATACCGAACCCTAACTCTAACCCTGAACCCCAATCCTAACCCTAAACCCTAACCCTAAACTTAACCCTAACACTAACCCTAAACCTAACCCTAATGCTACCCATAAACCCTACGCATAACACTACGACCTCACCCTAAACCTAACACTGAACCCTAACTCTAACCCTTAACTCCAGTCCTAAGCCTAACTCTAACCTTAACCCTAACCCTACCCCTAAACCTAACACTTAACCCTAACCCTAACCCTAACACTTAACCCTAAATCGAACACTTAACCCTAACCCTAACCTAACCTTAAGCCTAACCTGAATCATAAAGCTCTAACCCTAATGCTAACCCTAACCCCGAACCCTAACCCTAATCCCAAACCCTAACCCTGAACCCCAACCCTAATCTTAACGTAATGACCCTAACCCTAACTCTAACCCTAACCCTAATGCTACCCGTAAACCCTAACTGTAACAGTAAGACCTCACCCTTATACTAACGCTAACCCCAATACCGAACCCTAACCCTAACCCTGAACCCAATCCTAAACCCTAACCCTAACCTTAACGCTAACACTAACCCTAAACCTAACCCTAACGCTACCTGTAAACCCTAAGCGTAACATTAAGACCTCACCCTAACCCTAACACTGAATCCTAACTCTAACCCTTAACTCTAATCCTAACCCTAACTCTAACCTTAACCCTAACCCTACCCCTAAACCTAACACTTAACCCTAACCCTAAGCCTAACACTTAAGCCTAAACCGAACACTTAACCCTAACCCTAACCTAACCTTAAGCCTAACCTGAATCATAAAGCTAACCCTAGCCCTAACCCTAACCCTAAGGCGAAACCTCACCCTAAAACAAAATCCTAACGCTAACCCTAAACCCAAACCGTAACCCTAACCCTAACATCAAACCATAACACTAACACTTTGGCAGAACACTAACGTTAAACCTAAAGGGAACCATAAAACTAACCCTCACATAACACCGAACCCCTAATTCTAACTGTAACCCTACTGCTAACTCAACCTCAAACCGTAATCTTAAGATATCACCATAACCCTACCCCTACCCCTACCCCTAACCCTAACCCTAAAACTAAACCCTAACGCTAAGCCTATCCCTAACTGTAACCCTACGCCCTAACCCTAATGCTAACCCTAACCCTAAAACGAAAGCATAACCCTATCCCTAACACTAAACCTGAACCATAATCCTAACCCCAACGATAACCCTAGGCCTAACCCTAACCCAAACCATAACCCTAACCTTAACCCCTAATCCTAATTTTAAGCCCTAACCCTGATGCTAATCCTAACCCCGACCCCTAATCGTAATCCCGAACCCTAACCCTGAACCCCAACCTGAACCCTAATGACCCTAACCCTAACTCTAACCCTAACCCTAACGCTACCCCAAACCTAATACCGTAACCATAACACCTCACCCTAAACCTAATGCGAAACCTAATCCTAAAATTAAACTGCAACCCTAACCCTAAACCTAATCCTAATACTTAATGCTAACCCTAACCAAAACTGAAATCCTAACCCATAAGCATAAACCCAACCGTAACCCCTAACCCTAACCCAACCCCTAACCATAACCCTACTGATAAGCCCTAACCCTAATGCTAACCCTAACCCCAAACCCTAACCCGTATCCCAAACTATAACCCTAACCCTGAACCCCAGCCCTAGCTCTAACCTTAACCCTAACCCTAACCCTAACTCCAAACCCTAATGATAAGCCCTAACCTTAATCCTAACTCTACACCAAACCCTAATCCATATCCCGAACTCTAACCCTAAACCTGAACCCCAGCCCTAACTCTAACCTTAAACCTAACACTAACTTTACCCTAACCTTAACCCTAAACCCTAACCCAAACCCTAACCCTAACCCTAACCCTAAACCTAACCCTAACCCTAACCATAACCCTAAGCCCTAACCCTAACCCTAACCCTAACCCTAACCCTAACCCTAACCCCAAACCCTAACCCGTATCCCAAACTATAACCCTAACCCTGAACCCCAGCCCTAGCTCTAACCTTAACCCTAACCCTAACCCTAACTCCAAACCCTAATGATAAGCCCTAACCTTAATCCTAACTCTACACCAAACCCTAATCCATATCCCGAACTCTAACCCTAAACCTGAACCCCAGCCCTAACTCTAACCTTAAACCTAACACTAACTTTACCCTAACCTTAACCCTAAACCCTAACCCAAACCCTAACCCTAACCCTAACCCTAAACCTAACCCTAACCCTAACCATAACCCTAAGCCCTAACCCTAACCCTAACCCAAACCCTAACCCTAACCCTAAACCTAACCCTAACCCTAACCATAACCCTAAGCCCTATCCCTAACCCTAACCCTAAACCTAACCCTAAAATGAAATCCTAACCCGATCCCTAACCCTAAACCCAAACCATAATCCTAACCCCAACCCTATCCCTAAACCTAACGATAACCCTAAGCCTAACCCTAAACCTAACCCTAAGCCTAACCTTAAACCTAACCCCAACCCCAACCCCTAACGATAACCCTAATGATAAGCCCTAACTCTAATTCTAAGCCTAACCCCAACCCATATCCCGAACTCTAACCCTAACCCTGAACCCCAGTCCTAACTCTTACCTTAACCCTAACCCTAACCCTAACCCTAACCCTAACCCTAACCCTAACCCTAAACCCTAATCCTAAACCCTAACCCAAACCCTAACCCTAACCCTAAAACTAACCCTAAAATGAAACCCTAACCCGATCCCTAACCCTAAACCCAAACCATAATCCTAACCCCAACCCTATCCCTAACCCTAACGATAACCCTAAGCCTAACCCTAAACTTAACCCTAACCCTAACCTTAAACCTAACCCCTGCCCCTAACCATAACCCTAATGATAAGCCCTAACCCTAATGTTAACCCTAACCCTAAACCTAACCCTCACCGTAACACTAAGCCCTAACCCTAACCCTAACCCTAAACTTAATCACAAACACCTATAACTCATGCAAATGAGCAATATCAGGGCAGCAAGTCAGGTTCTTTAAATCCTTGCTTTCTCTCTTCCCTTCTCTCTTCTTGCTTTCTCTCTTCCGTTCGAGGAGATTTCCGTTCGAGGAAGCTTTAGCTAGTTTTATTATATTGTCTGTCTTAGGAGGAACAGCCACTTCTACTTTCCGCTTTGTCTTGTCAATTTTTGCTTTTGGCTTATCCTTCTCTTTTTTCTCCTTTTCAGACATCGGTTTGAAAACAATAGAATCTGCTTCCATAGGCTCATCTCTCACAGGGGTGGCATCATCTCTGCTTGGGACCATGAACAGGGAGTCCATTTTAACGTCTTCTGCTGGAACTGGCTCTCTTGGTTTTCTCGCACCTGCTAACAACTCAGCATTGGGAAATCCTTCATCCTCATCCCTTTTTCTTCTCTTTTCATGCTTATTTCCTTGGCCATCTCCCAGTGGATTTTTCACCTCCTTCTCTTTTGATTTTGTAGGATCCTTGATGCCATGGCTCTCTCTTTCAGAAGGTTTTTCAGGGTAATTTCCAGCTATATTGTGATTTTGGGGGCTCTGCCAAGCAGGATAATCCTCCCTACGTCCCCGAGCATATGGTGAATTCTCTTGTCTGGTCCCAGGTGGACCAAACCTACCTGGAGAAAAGTTCTCTCTGTTTACTGGAGGGTGAGGTTGAGCGCCAACAACATAGCCCTTGTAAAACTTTCCATGCCATTCTCTGTAGTTCCTTTCCCATTCCCTGTACCTTGCCTTTTCAAATGGATCTCTAAAGTCAAGAGATCTGCCAGAGTAAGCTTTCAGCTCATATGGTGGAACTTCTCTGTATCTGTTAAAATACTCCCTTCCTCCTTCCCCTTGAGGTATAGTCTGTTTAGTGGGAGACTGGCCTCTAAATACTGGAGACCTTGACCGTGAATGGCATCTTCTGTGTGGGGGTGACCTTGACCTTGAACGCTGATAACCGTGTGACCTTGACCTAGAACGATAGTTATGCCTCTTCCCTTTGCCTCTTCTTGGATACGGCGGCGATCGCGAGTAGGAACGAGAATGGGAAGGACTAAGTGATCGAGAGTAGGAGCGAGAGCGGGAAGAACCTGATCTTGATGTGGAGCAGGTAGACGAACTTGTAGAGTAAGGGGAAGCACTATAAGGAGACTTGGACCTGAAAAAAACCACAACACACAAGAAAAGAAATGAAGTTAATTCAAAACAGTCATTGTCCCCAATTTTTTTCCTCCCAAATTTGGTTTGGGTTTTTTCTCCTCTCCATACGCTTATGTCAAAGCTTCTTTCAGCTGCTGACATAATGCTACTGCAAATTGAGGAATTTGATAAAATTTTTCAATTCCATTTGTCTTGTTTTAGTTATGCATGTTTACTACCTGCAACGAAAAATTCTATTGGAAAAAACACTGTCATTTTTCCTTATGTCAGATGCACTTTAGTGTAACTGCAGTCCGATATGCTGTTGAAATACAAACATGAAAAACAAGGCAACTTCATTGAGCCAAATACTTCCTCCTCTTTAAGTCCCCGTTGTTCTCTGTAAAACTCCTCCCTAGATAAGGGAGGCCAATGGCATCCTGCCAACGTAAGCATTTTTGTCCCTGCTTTCTGTTCATTAGAGACTACGCTCATTTCCTGATCCTCATACTTGCCTTCCACATCCTCACCCCCAACAGTTCATTCAGTCTTCTCTCCTTATACTCGGCTTTGCACCTGTGGATGGAGGCTGCCCACACTTGAGAGAGACTCCCATCTCCCATGGGCCAAGTGCCCACTGCTCCTCTGCCACTCCTTGATACACTTAATACATCACACTTCTGATCTTCCAAGCACTGCACAGATATTAACTAACCTTCTCTGGAACTTCTTTTAACTTCTTCCACATACGCTTCCTATGTTGTTGCCTCATCATGAGGTATTTGGCCTGGTCCTGTCCCTGAATTGTTGTTTTCTTGCTGACTGACTTGGAGATATCAGACAACCTGTGGGATGGATCCTGGTTTTTCTTTTGATTTACCTTTAAGATTTTATAAACACAATGCACTCTTACAATCTATCTATAACAAACATATAGCGAAAGGAAGGACTAGCTTGACGCTGCAGTAATAGGTAAAACAGCCTCCTCTCTCTCCAACTGAGAGAAAGCGTCTTGGCTATGTGAGATGACTAAATTGAAGAAATTCAAAATTGTCATAAAAGAACAGTGTTGACTTTTCCAACCATTTGCTCATTCAGTATCAACTAAGTTGTTAAAAAAAAAATGTTGGAGGCTGATTCCTATTGGGAAATCAATTTCTTCAGCCCTATTCAGCCAGTAATGGAAAAGGTGGCTTTCCATCTGATCCTTTAATTATCTTTAATTTTTATAGGTAATTATGGTTTCCTCAAAAAGCGTTCATTTTTCAGAGTCCTGTTTTCAGTCATGTACCGGAGTTTTATTTTAAATAGCCTTAGTGGAAGCACAGATGCCCTTTGTAAAAGCCAATTCAAATGAAGCCATTTAAAAATTAATTACCACTTGGATTCTCCACAATTGTCTGTGCATACTTGCTTCATTATAAATCAGCTGTTGTATAAGTTATGCGTTATACAGCCTCTTTTAACAGGTGACAAGGAGTCATCTATTGAATTTCTGTAGAATACTTACACTTCCCAGCCTGGTCTGCCACCTGCTGAGCGAACTGGACTGGCTCTCATTGGATGACCTTTTGGAGTGGGGAGAGGAAAAAGAAAGAAATCCCATTCAGTTCCTCTGAAGGTAATTTTTTTAAAGAAATTCTGAAGTTACAGTTACTTACCAGTTGTGGGTATTGCTCGTCCTTGGGGGCCCAGAAGACTTGGTAATGCTGGTTGTCTTTGTACGGGAACCTGACAGACATCTCAAAAAACCATTAGTAGGCTTGAGTTCTGAAGGTTTGAACCAACTCTCCCGTGGAGAAGAATGTGGATTAAATGCCGAACTATCCGTTTGTTGCAGACCACAGTAAGTCACCAGAGTTGGCTATATCATTTTCTATGAGAGAAATGAATCCCACCTCTCCTTTGCCAGAGGGTAAATGTAAATTGCAGGCTCAGGGTAAAGTTCGTCTCCGAGTAACTACATTTTATAAATGGAAGAAGTCTATGTTACAGCTCCTACAAAACGAGATCCATGACAGAAACACAGAAGTGCTACCAAGTGCATTTTAAAACAGCCACTCGTGTCAGCACACAGCAGTATTTTCTTAGTTTATAGCAACAGGAAAACTTCAGTCTGTTTCACACATGGGATTTGATAAAAGTCAGAGGGGGCGGAAATCTCAGTCCAACAGCTACTTGTTAAATTTTGCAAGAAGCCTTTGAAACATAAACCAAAAGCAAAACGACCTTTCAGAGAGAACGACTCCACTGCAAACACTACTGAAATGTTTTGCAGAAATACAGATTCTTAGCATACCACACGTTTAACCAACTTCCAGGGGCAGGAACAGTAGGACCACCCTATTTTAATATTCAAAAGTATCACAGATTCTATGGTTAAGCACAATGACAGTGCTTCCTGCCCCGTAATTACAGATGCTGGCCAACTTGGTTGCATAGCCACTCAGACATGCACGCATGGTTTCTCTCGCTCACTTTTTGGCCAGTCCAATTAATTCCATACTTACGCATTAATAGTTGGTATTGCGTATTTTCCAGTGTTGGTCAGCATAGCACCCTTTGTATTGGGGTCTTTCACCTCCATCATGAAACTCCTTGGAATTCCTGTGCTCTTTAATTCTGGGAACAGGCTCAACATTTTTGTCCTGTTAAGAAAAGAAATGCAGACATATCTCCTTTTAAGACCCACACTTAAAATGACATTTCAATGATTATTTTAAGCAGCAAAAGCCTTTAATCCTCTCCTTTTACCTAGCATAAGGGTTGCTCGACTAAAATACTTATTTTCCTAAATGAATATAGCCAGGATGTTCCAAAGGCTTGAGCAGTGTTTTGAACTCATTCCATTCTTTGGCTTAAGTTCAGGTTCTTTAAGGGTGAAATATCCCTTAGCTCACCATCCACTCAGAAAAGAGATACAAACCCGCTCCTCCTCCAAAGCGCAATTCAGAGCACAAATATTCAATAGATGGGGTCAACAGAAACATCTTGGTTTTACATGAAATACTAAAAACTGTGAACTGTCATTAAACAGAGTTAAAACCAGAAACATTTCCAGTAATATTGAAATGTATAAAAATATGCATGAAAGTTCACAGAGCAAGATCTGTGGACATACTTAATGTCTATGACCTAGAAAAAAGAAAAGTTTACATTTATAATGCCAGGTTTCCCTTGGATTTTGAAGGGCTTGGCAACATTGCCATATGAACCTCTGTCTTTCACCCCAAGAGAAACAATTCTTAATATGAGTATTCATGGATTTGTTACGTAACTGCCAAGGTAAAAAAATGAAAAGCTAAGGAACACCAGAAGTCCCCCACAGTCTTACCCCATTTGTTGGGCAGTTCTTTATATAGTCGCCAGGTTTTCCGCAACGAAAGCAAGCATATGATGGTGGAGGTGGACCCCAGGGTTTCTGCATGTAACTAAAAGGGTTTGGGGCAAAGAAGAAAAAGGTATGCACGTGTCTCTCTCGTTAAAACAAACTTCTCTACAATTTTTCCATAATCTTCAAAGAACAGATTTGACATTATCAACACTTACTTGATTGGATCATATTCCTGGCAAGACTGTAGCATCATAGCCTTTATTTTATCTTCTTCGGAAGCACTGGCTTCAGCCAGATTGGCAGTCTGTTTAACAGGTAATTATTTGACACATACATTAGAAACACATTTAAGCCCACACTGCCAAAGAGAACACCACTCACCCAACCCTGTAAAGAGCAGCACAACGCCAGCTGAGGTTGCATGAAAACAGCTGCTTATATGAAACAGAGTTGTCCAAAAGATGTTCTGGGGAGTCCTTACATCATTACAGGCTGTTTATGTGCCTGTTAACCTACTTGAAAAGAGCATTCCTGGCCACTCAAAACCTTAGGCTCTTCATGTTCCCCCCCCCGAACTTCTTCATAGGAAGCAATTTAACTACAATAAGCAAAACCTGCAGTTTTTTCCAGTTGACCGTGTCCTTTTAACATACAAATTGTAATATAAACGTTATGCAGAACTGGATCTTCAAATTATTGAAGGCAGCTGATTTTTTTAAAGTAGTATTTGTTCAAATGTTTTTATTACACGCTAGTACAGATACAAGCAGGGTCTAAGGGAGTGACTGTAAATGATTTGGACCCTCAAGCACCTATCATTCAGATCAACCACTCATGGTTTTGGTTTTAGATGCATTCATTCACAAAAGCAACCAGCTTGTTTCAGCATTTTGTTAAAGGGCTGTTTCATATACACAGCTTTTTCTCAACTGTAACATAATCCAGATCGACATCTATGAAATCATTTCCATTAACATTTACAGAAGACTTTACAGATACTTGACTAATTTGTTTGAACCCAAGCCGTTTACAAAACACATCCAAAACCCACAAGACATTACTAGGAATAGACCAAAATTCAATACGGCATTTAATGCATAATAAAACAGAAAACTTTTTACAACACATTGCCTCCATGCTAAGCCAGTCTGCACTGAGGAGGTTAGAGTAAGGAACCGTTTGGAGCTGCTTTATCTTATGTTCCTCTATTTTTCTGAAATACTTACATTTTCTCAAAAGCTTAAATGTGTACACCACTTGGACAGTTTTTCACATTTTAGAGTAAAACTTCACCTGAGTTTACAGAACCAAGGACATGTTTAGGGACAGCGCTAACAGAGACCAATTTCTCCTGGTGGCTACCTTCCAAACTATTTTTTTTTTCTTACCAAATGTCCACAATTTAATTTCTGCAGTGAGAGAGGGAAGAAGTTACCAGTGGGAAGAGATTTTTCTTTCTGGGAAAGGAACTCCAGCCTTTATTTTCAGAAGAAAGAACTAGCTCCTCTGCATTAGGCCCTGCCTTCTCTAATCTTTGTAACTTTAAAGACTAGTAATTTCATTGGCTAGCACTACGCCTTTTCACAAAGTGCAATCCCTAGTGCTTTCCCAGACAAAGTTACATGTTGTTGAGCAAAAAATGCAAGCAGTTCCATAGCAAAACATGGCATTACAACAGTTTCAGAAGGTCACGTTTGCTAATACGCCACACATACGCATCAGTATTTTCCTGTAACAATTAGGTGCATTTACACAATTTACACAGTCTGCGATCAAACAAATTAGATTGTGTTGTCCACTGTATATATACTACAGTGTATGAAATTGTGCAGCATTCAAAGCATGGATCTATAACTGTAGTGCCTAGAAATTCAAAAATAGCCATGCAGTTGTCCGTGTTCCAGAAACGCTTCTATTTTGGCTCTTGCAAACCCCCCCTGAAATGTCCGTCACTTACAGCCAATTAAACTCTTCTGTGAAAATTGTGTTAGTTTCCAATGCAAAATGAACGAAAAGTATGAAAAACGGTAAACAGCTTCTGAAGTGCTTCTTCTTTGTGTCTTGAAGATGAGTAATACTGCAACATTACGTTGCGGCTGATAAGGTCCTCCCCCTTCTATCTTCCCAAGCTGGCAACTACTCTTTACCAGGATAGTATCAAAATATACACACATTTTAAAGTTAAAAGAAATACTTTAAATTATTAAAAATTAAATTAAAGGTTTGTTCACATGACAACAGTTATCCAGCTATAGATCACAGTATAAGATTTAAAAATACAAAGCAAACACTTTTTTTTTAAGAATATATATGTACCTTAGTAAGCTGGGCCAGAGAAATAGATGCAGAAGAGTCATCAATCTGTTCACAAAAAATTAAACTCATATTCAAGTTCTACAATCAAAAACAGAGCAATAGTTAACCTCTACTGTAGTCTGACAGTCTGCACTATATCCTCCGAGTGTCACTGAAAGAGCCATTTCCAACCTAGTGTAGTTGGTATTTGTTCAAAACAAAGTCCAAACCTGTGACAGCTTAAGAGTGCCTATGTGGTTAAGGAGAAGAAGCTAAACTAACCAAACCCGCTGGAGATCAACTTATTGCTCCAGAATATCTCAGAGAGGGACCCTTGTCAAATGCTCACAGCTGCTTAAAAGTCGAAGGGGTAAGGAAGCTATCAATTTTCAGCTAAAAAGGATTTTAAAAAAATATTTATTTGAGAAGGAAGCATCACTACAGGAAACTTCTTTTCAGTGTGGTTTGTAAACTAATCAGCCAAGTATTTCCTTGTGTTACTTATTTCTGTTTTAGCAGCAGAACGACAATGTCTTCAAACCTGAAGAAAAACGCTGCCCCTTTTCCAAATGTAAATTCAAAGTGGCAGTATCCTAAAGAAAAGCTTAGCCTTTGGGAAATTAAAGCAGCATCCAGCCCTGAAGTCACCCAGATCCAAAAATGTACTGCAGGCGGAGGTTAAGAAAAATGACAGGGATTTTACCCTTTACAAATGCACCCGGCTCTAACCTTGTGCCAAAATTTGTACACTGGGTTTTACATATTTTCATTTGCAGACAAACTATTAAACTAAACTGCTTCGTCTGATAAAGCGGAAAGGTCAAATGTAGAACTTTAGAATACCACTTTGTGTAGCAACGATATTTAAATTGACAGCAATCTATTAAAGACAGTTACGCACTCAGAGGGGCCCAAACAATATCACTTCAATTATACAGTTTCAGGAACAAATACCCAAGTCTTTAAGGACATGAAAAGGAAGCATTTAGCTGCACAGAACTGTCCTCAAAACGTGTGGGACGTGTTGGTTTTGGTATTTGTTTGAATCCCCAAGTCAAAAGTAAGAAACAGTACCAAGTTTAACAATAATGGTTTCTCAGTGGTTTTTGATAACGTTTTCAAAAACCATGTTCAGTTGTGCAAACCTTGAACCTACGTGATCTAAAAACGATTGTACATTATCTGTACAACACAAAGTCATTCAGGAAATAGTCTAGCATATCCAGTATGAAATACAATGCATTACTAGGCACAAACACCAATATTCACATGAGATAGAACTGTGCCAATGATGGCATTACTCCGTTTCTACTATGCTGAATCAAATACATTGTATTTACAACATATGCTATGTTTTACTGGAAAATCTATTCAGTTAATGTTTGGAAAATTAATCCAAGGCTACCTTAAGTGCAGCATGCAGCAAAAAGTGTGAGATTGTGTTTTTACATACTGCTTTTGATGTTCCACTTACTGGCTCAGTTTGACTTCTAGAAGAAGAAATAAAGGTGATCAGAACTTCAAATACAGCACTTGTACCAAAAACAGAAAGCACTGAAAACAGATTATAAAACCTGAACGTCAAAACTTTATGTTCTGATAGTCTAGTGAATGTGGAAATTTATTCATATACATAAACCGTTCTCTCTTGGTACATTCAGTGCAACTAAAAAAACCCCCCAGAATCCCATTTCTACTTTGTCACAAATTACTCTAAGGCTTACAGATATAGAACACAACAGTGCAAGGGGAAGTCCTCAGACAGTTTGTCTCTGCTACATAAGTATCAAAACCAGGAAGTCTGTACTACAGTTTTGTGTTCATAAATAATCAACCATCAAAATACGAAGGTAACTTTAGCCAATCTGTGTATCGCTAGTATTACAAATAGGTACCAGATAGAGTCCTTTAGTTTCTAAGAAAGAACAGCGATAGTCTAGACACTTCCAAGTGCACGTTTACTTAAGTGAAAAAAATCAGTCATCTGACAAATAACAACAATGTCAGCAGCATCATCTTTAGAACAGTGTTTCTCTGTGGAAGCCCAAGCACTGTGTTCAGATACCTTAGCCATGAAAGTGCCAAAACACTAAATGTGTTACATATGCTGTATGGACTAAAAACAGTAGTAGAAATGTCACCTGAAAGCAGGTCCTAGGCCTTTGTGCGATTTAGGAGACCTGTGACAGAAAAAAAAGGTCTTGGTTGCCAGAATTTGCTTCAAGATAATCTTGAAAATGCTACGATATTTTAGGAAATATTTATTAAATTTGAAAACTTGCTGAGATTCCACATACTCATTGATCTGTATCTGCACGCTACTCGTCATGAATCAGCCATGCAACCATTGATATCGTTAACAAACAATTCACACATCATCCAAAGTGTCCCATGAGCAGAGGCAATTCAAAGGCTGCTGTGCAATTGGTGTACAAATAGAAAGGCGCATGCTCCCTGCCACTGCTAGAACACCACCAGGCTCGCAATGACAGCCACGTACCTCCTGAAGTTGAGGAAGGACAAGGACATCCTTTAGATTACCACAGCATGGATTCTTCATACATTTACCTTCAAGAGCGTACTAAAAGGAGAGTAACGCATTTTTGAAGGCCTCTCCACCATTACAGCATACATTCATCATTCCCAAACATTCACCACTCTACCAGTTGTTTCTGCAATGTTCACAGCTGAAAGACTAGAAAGCTAATCTGCCTGGTTAATTTTCAACGCTAGAACAGCAGTGCCGTTCCTTCCTTATCCCCTTATACATACAGGTATGTATTTGACCTTTGATGCTAGCAGCATCTATCCTCTCATTTTAGGGCAGCATTACAATACCAGGAGAGGGTGCCCGAAACAGAGGATGCACTGACAAGACAGCACTAAGCAGACATGTTTAAATTAACCCCCAAAACAAGGCCACGTTTATGAGCACAGTGCTGCGGTGTCCAGAATTACTAGAGAGTGCCTGAAAACACTGCAACAACTACTGCAGGAATACGCCCAAAGTTGAGATGCAGAGCCACATAAATTCAGGGTTTTTTGCTTGCAGATGCCTCGCGGGTACCGGGAGGCTGCTGTACTCTTTGTTCGAGACACAGTGTAACTCATCCGTCTACTTGATTTATTGAGAACCAACATTAGAAAGACATGGCAAAACCACAAGCTAATAATACCTACTAATTGTGGTGGAGAGACCTATCTTTAAGGCGGCTGGAAAACATGACCGTTCAAACAATGCTAATGTAGCTGATATAGAACTGGACGGTATGAATACAAAAATGACAGCAGTAATCCTCTAGTCAGCATTGCGTTGGAATAGCTGTAATTTTAATCAATACACCTGATTCTCTGTCCTCCGTAAATCTTAGGAATACAGAACCAAAACCCGGAGCACAGATACCAGCTTAGGGTAAAAACAGACGTAGCAAGATAACTAGTAACATTTGGTAATGTGCTAAACTGCTTACTGAGTTTCAAGTTTGGAAAGGATTAACTATTCCTTCATCGTACTTGCACAAAAGGCAATACACTTTAGGATACTGTTCTTTTTCTCTTGCCTGAAACGGACATTGTCTTGAGGAAACGCATAGGAATCGCTTACGAATGGAACTTCTTGTTTGCATCGTTCGCCAACTGGTAAACGTTGGTCTTTCCTCTATAGCTAGTATGCAAAAAACCCAGATTCGGGGCGTAAGAATACCTGCCATATCCCCCCCAAATGCCAGAAACAGTCAAACACTGAGAATCAGACTCTTCTGAGATGGGAACAAAGTATGCGTTTACACTACAATGCGTATCTGTCTTTACTATAAAAGCCATAAAAGCAAACACATATAATAAGGAATCTCTGCACGTCGAGGAAACAGGATCTACAACTTGGGTCTCAGAACAACCAACCCCAAGAACAAACCCAATAGAATAATCTTAAATGTTACCATGGTTGGAGTTCGAACCCCATGTCCCAGCAGGCCTAAAAATGTAAGTCCACTTTCGGACAGATACATTAAAATCTACCCCATGCCAACAAAAATTAACAGCAGCTTTAACAAGAAAGAATGCCTCTGTAAACTAATATCCATAAAAAAAGTTAACACACTGAAACCCCTAACAAAGAATACAATGCTTTATGGATACTTACATAACATCGGTTTTGCTGGTAGCTTTAACTCCTCCAACAGGGATTCTTCTAACAATTACCGATGAGTTCTTAGGAATCAGGGCATTCTCATCTGTGTATTCCGAAAACAACACAAATACAGAGAAAAACATCAGTCAATTTGTAAGAATGCATGTTCATATGTAATTACGTAGCACTTTGCAGAATCCCTTTACAGATACAAAAGCAAAATTTTATATGTAACATCACGCTTTTATCGTCTCAACACACTAACAGTATATTTCAAGAAATCTTGGGGTTTGAGAATCAAACACAAGCAGCAAAATCTTTTTCCTTTTTTTAAAACAGTTTGAATGCCAACAGCAAAATGGACTCAAAGGTCACTAAAGGAGAGTCTGCTAATGCACGAGGTTCTTTCCTGACCTAGCTTAAAGTTGCTTTTGCTTCTGTTAGGCTACAAAACCCATAGATCTTTGGAGAAAAACAAACCGCAGCAAAGTCTCACCTGCCTAAACCAGATTCTAAAGTCTGACTAGCTTGCCCTGCCACCAAACAGGCACTTAGCTAAAGCACGAGAACTCTGCGCCATTGCTTTCATAGCTGTTAACTAAAAACCAGTCACCTGTGCTGCCAGTGCTCAAGCCTGACAGAACACAGAAGAGAGCCTGCCGCCTCTGCCTGTTTCTTGGAGCTTAATCCATCAACAACCACACTTCTCAGCTGCTCAGGGCTTTACGTTTAAATGGAAACAGAACTGGCAGTACTAGAATTTGGATCACAGACATTTTGGGTTTTTTTTGAGCTTGCTTTCACAAGTAGGGCAGAATTGGCTCAAACTCAAGTGGTATCTCCCCTCTTAAGCTAATCATCTAGTTTGAATTAACCAAAGGGACGTGAATTCGTTCGATCGATTCCCTTTTTGCAGAGCAGAGAGGCCAAACGAAATTACTTAGGAAGACAGCCTTGAAAAGCCTTTCAGGAACAGCGTGTGCCTGAAGCTCTCCATGCTTTGCCTTGGCTTACACCCTGTTAGTCTTCTGAAGAGGAGGAAAGCCTTCTGACCTTTTACATAAGGCCCAAACAAAAAAACCAACTACCTGAGACACTTGGACTGAGTAAGCTTAAAATGCAAAGATCTCTCCATGAGAATGCTTTTTCTATTGTACTTACACAAGCTGGATAGGACTGAATATTTTAAAGCACTATCAGCAGGCATCCCCTGTAATCTGCCTACAGTTTTAAATATTCAAAGCCCTTACCTTTGCAGAGCGAATCAGAACAATGGTCTGAAAACCAAAGATACTGTATACCTCGTCAAGCCCTGTCAGGTGGCATCCCTAAGACCCCTAACGTTGTGCTGTTAAGGCTCTTCACAGACACTCTCCTGAAAATAGTTTAAGTATCTGTAGATAAACAGCAAGCTTTAGGTCCAACCACTTGAAAGGCTAGGGCTGAAGTTACAGTTACCGCAGTGTACATACTACTCTCTTTAAGTTTTAACACATGAAACAGGAAGAGGAAAAAAAACACTAGTACACATTTTAAAGAAAAGCCTGTTGTAAGAGTGTCACAGAACCACAGGGGGGGGAAAAAAAAAAAAAAGAAATGTAATGTTTAAGGAATGAAAACACTTTACAAGTCTTTTTATTTCTGAAAAGTCACATCCCAACGTCTTTAATCACATTCAAACTTATCGAGATGGCAGATTACCAAACTGAAATATCCTACTAAGTAATACGAAACCATTATCATCTCTAAGAATCAAGCACCATTTGTTAGATTTAAAAGAATTTATGATGTCTCTAAGAACATTTCTTATGTATATCCATCATAAATGTTCTGCCATAAAACTTCAGTACTGTCCTGATACGGTTAACATGTAGTACAGGAAAAAAAACCACCGTTAGAAACGAATGATGAAATGATGCTCGATAGCATCTGAATGACCATGTCTTTGGTGTGGAAAAGAAGTTATATTAACAAGAAATTCCAAAGTATAGTTTAGATACGGAGAACACTCATGCGCAAGACGGCTTTCAAGGGTCTGCACAGATTTTAACTCACAGATACGCTCCTGATGCAAAATGTTGCTAGTGGGCAGTTTCTGCAACAGCCGCAAAACCCATTTTCCAATGCAGTGGAGTAAAACAAGTTGAAGTCAAAATTAAGTCACAAAATTCACCAAATCCACGTGGTTTCTTTTCTTCAAATTAGCCATCTCTTTTATTATTTCTATCACTTTCAGCTTTCTCCACCACATTTCAAAGAAATCTGGCAAGTTGGTTATTACAAGATATGCTCCCACATTTCCTTCTCATTTTACCTAGAAGAATTCCAGGAAACCAAAGCTTTTGTAAGCGCCGTGTGTCACACATCAACCACGTACTCTTCTACGCCTAGCTCCATGTCTACAACACAGATCTGAAGGTAGTTGTCAGAACAGCAACTACAGAAGAACAGCTCTGTGAGGCCCCCAACACAAGTCACAGCTACCGATGGTGGCCGAATCGCATTATGGCTTCCCACCCCACTTAATGCCCAGCACCGCTTGCCCTCCCGGTCCCGCCGCACGCTGGCGGGATGGGCCCCAGCCTGACTCACGCTACGTGGGGATGACCCACAAAGAGCAGAGCGCGGCTCCCACAGGCCACGGCCGACGCAGGGTGGTCTGCACCTTCTTTGATCTGGGCGTTGGTGATCTGCAGGTCGCAGCTGGCCGCCTTCAGCTCCTCGCGGCCCATCATCTGGTGCTTGAGGTCACACAGGGAGATGTGGAGGCCGTTGAAGGTGACCATGTCATGGTTCAGCTTGGAGGAGAACTTGTAGTGGACGCACGACATGGTTGGGGCCAGGAGGTGCCTGCTCCGTGATGGCGTCTACCGCGGCAGACAGCGTCGCGGCCGCTGTGCCAGGTGAGGGCCCGCGGCGGTTCCTCCTCCACCGAGGAGGCCAGGGCAAGCAGCGCGGGCTGAGCTCGAGCGGGCCGGCGGCGCTCAGAGGCTGCGGCGCTCCGCCATGGCCTTCCTGGCCGACAACCGCACGGGCCGCTGCGAGCGTGTCACTGTGCACACGCAACGGCACACTGCACCCACCCCCGCGCCTCACGTGACCCAGCGCATTATGACAAAAGGTCGGCGTCACGTGGGCGTGGCGGCCCCGCGCTCTTCATCCTAACACCAAGCGCCCCCGAGGGGAGGGGGGGCCCGTCAGCCCCGGGCCTGTCACCACCCCGGGCCGCTGGTCTCCCTGCTGTCCCCTGGCCTGTCACCACCCGGTGTCCTGCCACCCCCCAGGCCTGTCACTGCCTGGTGTCCCTCCTGTCACCCCCCAGGCCTGTCCCTGCCCAGTGTCCCTCCTGTCACCCCCCTAGGCTGTCACCACCTGATGTCCCTCCTGTCACCCCCCAGGCCTGTCACTGCCCGGTGTCCCTCCTGTCACCCCCCAGGCCTGTCACTGCCCGGTGTCCTGCCACCCCCCAGGCCTGTCACTGCCTGGTGTCCCTCCTGTCACCCCCCAGGCCTGTCCCTGCCCAGTGTCCCTCCTGTCACCCCCCTAGGCCGTCACCACCTGATGTCCCTCCTGTCACCCCCCAGGCCTGTCACTGCCCGGTGTCCCTCCTGTCACCCCCCAGGCCTGTCACTGCCCGGTGTCCTGCCACCCCCCAGGCCTGTCACTGCCTGGTGTCCCTCCTGTCACCCCCCAGGCCTGTCCCTGCCCAGTGTCCCTCCTGTCACCCCCCTAGGCCGTCACCACCTGGTGTCCCTCCTGTCACCCCCCAGGCCTGTCACTGCCCGGTGTCCCTCCTGTCACTCCCCGGGCCCATCACCGCCTGGTGTCCTGTCACCCCCCAGGCTGTCACCACCTGGTGTCCCTCCTGTCACCCCCCAGGCGGTCACCACCTGGTGTCCCCTCCTGTCAGCAGCCAGCCAGGGCAAGACAGCCTGGGGCAGATGCAGCGGGCTTGGCCGTGTGGCGCTCGGCTGCCCGCGGTGCAGGGCCAGCAAAGGGAGGGGACATCTCAGGGTGCTTGAGTGTATCTTGTGGCATTCATGGAAAGTTCAGTCAAAGCAGCCAATGATCATTTATGTTTATGGCCACAGACCAGTCCCCTGCCCCCATTTTTTAACTCCTCCCTCTCTGCCTTTAGCCCATCACTATTTTTTGCTTTCTCTTTCTCTGCCTCTCTCCCTGTCTGTAGTTTCTAATTCCTCCCTGTCTGTCCTATAGCCTGCTGCTATTTTTCCCTTTCTCTCCATCGCTTTCTCCTGCTCCCTCTCCTTCTCGTTTTTCTATCGCCATGTCCTGCTTCCTGGCCTTATCTTAATGTTAGGGTTAGGGGCTAGGTTTAGGGTTAGGCTTAGGGTATCGTTAGGGCTAGGGTTAGGGTCGGGGTTAGGATTATGGTTCGGGTTTAGGGTTAGGGATAGGCTTAGGGTTTCGTTTTAGGGTTAGGCTTAGGGCTTAGGGCTTAGAAGTAAAACTGTCCCAAGCACTTACGCCTCCATCAAGGACCACATGCTCTGAGGCTTGTGATGACTGTTGGATGGCTTTCCCTCCCCCCGATGGAAACACCTCTCAGTTCTCTGTGCTCACACCAGGGAAGGAAAGGCAATACACCCCCATATCTAAAGGCATGGCACTCCAAGCAAAGGTAACGTTTCGTTTCTTTAGATGAACTGCCTGGCCAGTTACAACACCTGCTTATACTGACTTCATCCACCCTTACCCGCAAAAAATTGTGACAGGCTGCGTCAGCGTGGAGAGTCAGGTGAACTTTGACGCGCACACTGCTACCATAGGACTGGATTTTTAACCTATTTACATTTATCCGTCGCTTTGAAGCTGCCCAAGGGTCAGCATGCCCTTGCTACTGGAGGTTCTTGCTCTGTGCAGGCACTAAGGAAGACATTTCTGGTGACAGATTATTTCTAACGGGTAAAGCACAGCAGAACACACTGTTTATGAGCTGCTGAGAATCGTCCCCCAGGCATAGCAGGAACAACGGCAAAGCTTGTATATTTAAGATGCATTTGAGTTACATTACCATTAAAATACACCACCACCAGACAGTGCTCTAGACGGAAGGCTGACATCAGTGTACAAGGACAGTCCCTTCTGGACATCTCGCTCCTGGGTAGAAATCCTAGAGACTTCCTTTAAGGACAGAAATCCAAAGAGCTACAATAAGCCTTTTAAATTCAGCACAGCAAACAAAAAGCAAACAAACAAAAAATGACAGGAAACCCCTGAGGCACTGATGAGGAACACAAGGTCTCCCCTTGAGTCCACTACCCCTCACAAGACTTACTCAAAATTACTCAGTTGCTTACTCAAAAGCAATAACCAACAAGCCATGTACCCTTGGGGAAGCCCTTGTCCTTCTGTGCCGCTGGTGGCATCCCACCATTTCTTTGGGAGTCCACACAAATTCAGAAGTACACTTAGTCCTGCGGCAGTCATTACCTATGGACCCGAACTCCTCCCACACCCCAGAAGTGGCTGTTGGTCGTCTGGCAGTCATTCTCCACAAACTGCAAGCCCTCCATACCTAACCACCTCCCTAGTGACTCAGTGGAAATGAGCTGGACCACAAGAGAAGTAACACTGCCCGGCCCGGTCACACAGATTAGACCACAAACGGTGGTTACAAGACAGAAAATGCAACACAAACCACAAGGACAGCAAAAAAACAAGCAGAAGACACGTCACACAAAAACCAAAGACCCCTATCCAAACCCTAAAAATGCAAGCAAGCTACAAAAGGACTTTCCAAAAAAAAGACCACCCAGAACACAACATAAGGCAAAACCAACCCAACCCCAGGAACCCAGCGCTTGCAAACCCAGATCCTGACCATAACAATAACATGCTTTAATCCTAAGTCGCGTAAACTCCCATAACCCTCAAACCCCATAACCCTAGCACGCTGGAACCCTACCGCCCCATATCCCTAGCACATTGTAGCCCCAAGATATCAAAACATTGAACACAAACTCCCTGGAGGTCTCTCTCTTCAGGTGGCCCCAGATCTCAGACACCACAACTCTGAAGTGGGGGTGCCCACCGTGCCCAAGTGGAAGATCCACCAGGACAGCACCAGCATCCATCTTCACATCATCCGTCACGCCCTGAAAAAGTGCCCAGGCTGGACACTCCTGGGGAGAAAGGCGGAGGCACTCGGAGACTTTGAACCGGCCAGCCATGGCCACAGGGCTTCAGCTCATCATGTCTGTGTCAGAGCCACCAGGCAGGTGACCCCGTCCCCCCTGCGAAGACCCCTTGGGGTAGCCGTACCCAGCACCAGCTGGCTGGATACGGCCTTTGCTCTCTGGGGAGGTGCTCCCTGGGCGCAGGGTCTCTCACGGGGGAACTCACAGCTCACCTGGGCTGCTCTGCAGCCACCGGACGCCTTTGCTGTCAGGTGGCTCTCAGCACTTCTCTGCCAACGGCTGTCACCTCCCTGCGGGACGCTCTCCAGCGCACGGTCCGTCTCCACTGGGTCTCCCTGGGGACAAAGATCGGAAGGGAGGGATGGGGTTTGCTCTGTCCCCGTTCCCAGGGTGCTTCAGGAGAGACCTGCCACCCCCAAATGAGCTGTCTGACGTGGACACCACAGACCAGCTGCAGACGTGGGTCAGCACGGTGGCGGGGAGAGGGCAAGATGTCCTGCGGAGCCCCCGGCGCTGGCAGAAAGCAGAGCTGGAGACAACGAGGAGAAGCCCCAGGCAGCCGGCAGCTGGCGGTGGGGCCTGGCAGGGAGCAGCGCCCGCAGAAATGCCCGGCTCCTGGAGCCTCGGCCCCAGGGCTGCAGCCTCGGCACCTCCTGGGGCTTCGCTGGGAAAAACCAGGCAGGGGTGACCCTGACAGCCCGCACACGTACCTGGCCCCGGGATCTGGCAGCCTGTCCCTGTGCCCATCGCTGCCACGGCATCCAGGAAGCAGCGCCCCAGCCCTGGCGTGGCCCTGAGCCGCCTCTCAGGCCAGGCAGCAGGAAGCCGCGCCCCATGGCATGCTGGGAGCTGTAGGCCCGGGGCACGGGCTGCCGGGTGGCCATGTTGGTTCCCGGGGCATGCCGGGAGCTGTAGGCCTGGGGCACGGGGCTGCTGGGCGGCCATGTTGGTCTTGGGAGGTGCGGGCTCTGCTCCAGCTGCGGCCCAGCTGAGGTGAGGACAGGCACGCAGGTGGAGCTACCGAAGAGGAAGGGAGGAGAGGACAGACGGACAGAGAAAGAAGTGCTTGAACTGTAACATTTGCCTGGCAGTGCCGAGAGCGGGAGCTGCAGTGAGTCCCAGCCCCTCGGGGCCGTGTCACCCCTCTTCTGCATCGCAGTCCCTCCCAGCCCCCCCCTCCCATTTCCCTCTATGTCATTTTTTTCACTTCCCCATACCTCTCTTCTTCTATTGCTGTGTTCTGCTCCCCGTCCTCTCTTCTCCAAGTCCCTCTTTCCCTGTCGCTCTACCCGCCCCTGTCTTTTTCTTGCTGCCCCTCCCTCCTGCTCCCTGTCCCTCTTTTTGCCTTCCTCTGTCTCTGCCCTGCAGCACGTTGCTGTTGTTTCTTCTCTGTCTCTTTGTCCTGGTCTGCATCCCGCTCTGTTTTTCACAGTCTCTCTGGCCTGTTCCCTGTCGTGAGTTGTCTCTCTCTGCCTGTATGTCCCGCTCCCTGTCCTTGTCTTCCCTTCTCCCTCCTTCTGCTTCCCTCTCTCTCTGCCTCCAGCCCGCTGCCCTGCTCACTGTCACTGCGGTTTTCCATTCTGTATCCCACTGTCCCTGTCCTTCTTCCTGTTCATCTCTCTTCTGTCTCTCTCTGCTGCTCCCTCACCCTTCCCCTCCCCGCTTCCTCCATCTCTCTGCAGGGCTCCTGAGGCCTCTCTTTCTTTCCCCATCCCTCTGTGCTGCTCACTGTCCCTGTTTCTCTCTTTCTCTTCGTTGTTATTCTTGTCTGTCACTCTGTCCTTCTCCCTGCCCCTATTCCTTTTTACTCCCTCTCCTTTCTTCTGCCCACTGCAGGTTTTCTTGCGATCTCTGTCCTGCCCCTAGCCCTTAGCTCTCTCTCTCTTCCTGCCTCCGTCTCCCTCTTTCTGCCTCTCTTCCTCTTTTCCTGCTGCTTCTTTCTCCATCTTTGTCCAGATCCCTGTCCTTTTTTTTCTCTTGCTGTCCTTCGGTCCTTTTTCTCTTTTCTCTCTTTCTCTCTGTCCCATTCATAGAATCATAGAATCATAGAATCATAGAATCATACAGGTTGGAAAAGACCTCTAAGATCATCGTGTCCAACCGTCAACCCAACACACCATGCCCACTACACCATGTCCCTAAGGGCCTCATCTACACGTCTTTTAAATACCTCCAGGGATGGTGACTCCACCACTTCCCTGGGCAGCCTGTTCCAAGGCCTGACCACTCTTTCAGTAAAGAAATTTCTCCTAATGTCCAATCTGAACCTCCCTTGGCGCAACTTGAGGCCATTTCCTCTCGTCCTGTCGCTAGTTACTTGGGAGAAGAGACCAACACCCACCTCGCTACAACCTCCTTTCAGGTAGCTGTAGAGCGCGATGAGGTCTCCCCTCAGCCTCCTCTTCTCCAGGCTAAACAACCCCACTTCCCTCAGCCGCTCCTCATAAGGCTTGTGCTCCAGGCCCTTCACCAGCTTCGTTGCCCTCCTCTGGACACGCTCCAGCACCTCCATGTCCTTCTTGTAGTGAGGGGCCCAAAACTGAACACAGGATTCGAGGTGCGGCCTCACCCTTCCCTCATTCCCTGCCCCACCCTTTCTCACTAAACCCCCCTGTCCAGCTGGCTGTGCCTTCTTTCCTCTCTCTCTCGCTCTCTAGTTTTCCTTTCTTCGTCTCTCTGTCCCACTGCCCATCACAGCTGGTTTTGTCCTCCAGTGGTGTCCTGCCCCCTCTTCCTTTTTTCTCTCGCTGTCATTCTGGCCTCTTCTTTTAAATTCCTCCATCTCGGTCCTGCACCCGTCACTGTTTTTTTCCTCTCCTGTCCCTTTGTCTTGCTCCCTGTTCCCCGTTCTTGTCTCTCCTTCCCTTTGTTCTGCCGCCCATCTCTGATCCCCTTCTTGCTCCATCTCTCTGCCCTGCTCCCTGGCCCTCTAAGTCTCTCTCTGTTTGTCCCGCTCCCTGTCTCTCCCCCACCCTATTTTTCTGTCCTACTCCCTTTTCAGGTTCCCCCCCCGCTCTCACTTTGTCCTGCTCCCTGCCGCGGCTATTTCTCACTCCATCTCTGTCCTGCAGCCCAGTGCTGTTTTTTCCTTCCATCTCTCTGTCCTGCTGCCCAGCCCAGGCTCTTTTACCTCCTTCTGTGTCCTGCTCCCCGTCCCTTAGTTTTGCCTGTCTTTCCCTTTGTCCTGCCTCCCTGTGCCTTTCTTCTCTCTCTGTATCGCCCTGTCCTGCTCCCTGTCCTTGTCTTTCCCTGACAATCTGTGTCCTACTCCCTTTCCTTGTCTTTCCCTCTCTGCCCCCCATCCTTCTTCCTACCTTTCTTTTTCTTCTCTCTCCCCCTCTGTTCCTGCTGCTTCTTTTTCCACCTCTGTCCTGCTCCCTGCCCCTTTTTTCCTCTCGCTGTCCCTCTGCCCTGCTTCCTGTCCCCATCTTTTCTGTCTTTATTTCTCTGTCCCGCTGCCTGTCCCATCGTTTCTTGTTGTACTCCCCTGCCCCGTCCAGCTGGCTCTCCCTTTTATTTGTTCTCTCTTCCTCTTTTCTGCTTCTCAGTCCTCTTTTCCTCTTCCCCTGTCTCTGTCCTCCAGCCCGTTGCTGGCTTTTCCCCCCCTTCTTGGTCTCCATCAGGATCTGACCCTCTCTTTATTTCTCAGTCCCTTTGTCCTGCTCCCTGTCCTTCCTTCTCTTTCTCCATCTGGACGTCCTGCTCCCCGTCCCTGTCTTTCCCTAGCCCCCCCTTCCTTCTTCCTCTCCTTCCCCACGCCCATCTCTGCCTCTCTGTCCTGCTCCTTGACCCTACTTTTTCTTCCTCCATCTCTCTGCAGGGCTCCTCATCCCTATTTCTCTTGATTTCTCCAGCTCTCTAGACTTTTCCACATACCTTTCTTTCTCTCTCAGCTCCTCTATCCTTTCTCTCATCATATTTTTCTCTTTCTAGTCCACTGTCCTTCTCCCCGTCAACTTAAGCTCAATGACCAGGTGTCCCTGGGCTCTGGTATTTCCTTAGCATTGCCCTAGGGAAGATCGGTGGTTTTAGGGCTAGGGATCATTTAGGAGCTGGTCTCCTTACGTAGGCAGCGGAGCTAGGCATAGTTAAAGCAGAGGTTGTTCTCAGCTGGTGCTCTGTGCGTCCTGTTGAAAGAGCAGGCTGTGGGCCTTATTTTGAAGGAAGGTTTCTTGTTCTGCGCTTATTGCTCCTCGGGACGCTGCACAGAAGTGGTGGTGGGGTCTGGAGAGACAGATGGGACCTGCTGTGATTCCTAGTAAATGTGAACTTGAACGAGACCAGACTGACTGCATATGGTTTTCTTCTCGGCTCCAATTCCAACCTGCGTGCTCGGCGCTAATGAAAAAAGAGAGCCTGAGCTGCAAATGAGCAGACAACGTCACTCACTTAGGTCACCGTGCAGTTGGTCTGTGATAAGGGATGTGTACTTCCATGACGGTGCTTTCATGAACGTTCTCTGGTCTTGCCACTTCAAAGCCCTCCCTTTTTCCAGACATTTTAAGATGGCATTTCTTATTCTGGGGTTCAGGCTGGAGTTGGACTTAATGTTGAACAGCTGATATCATGGGCTCCGTAAAATGTGAGAGAGAACCCTGCTTTTTTTTTTGTTGTTGTTTTCTAACACGCCCTAAACTTTGCTAAGCAAAGGGAGGAGTGGTTGCAAGAGTCTGTTCTTTGAGAGTGACGTATTCCTGTAGCGTGCCTGTCTTTGTATGGTGAAGGTTTCCTACCTGCAGTATGATTTTGCTGAGCTGTGAGGCTGTATTGGCGTAGCAAAGGTAAGAAGTGGCGTCTTTAAAGGTCATGAAACTGTAGCAAAACTAGTGGGAGAAGCTAGTTCCTTCCCTGCCAAAACTAGTAGCAAGTAAAAGCATTTGCAATTGGCTTTTTTATGCAATGTTCATACAGAGCTTTTGGTATTGATTGATTTTTGGGAAGCAAGACAGCAGTGAGGAAAGAAACCTGGGGCTTCTTCACCGTAGGCAGGGTTCAAGCCTTTGCGCTAGAACAGGTCTTCACTACAGTTTACAAAAAGAGAAGATGAGCTGTCTGTAAGGAAGGTTTCAGTAGAAGTAAGGCTAGATTTGCAGAATTTGCTCCTCCGTATCTGTTGCAAATAAGAGATGACTTGGCAGTGTTTACATCTGAAGTGCATGCCAGTGTGTTAATGCAGGCCGTCGAGGTCTTTTCAGGGGTACTTCTGGACTGCAGGTTGCGTGCGTGGGTGGCACCATGTCCCAGGATGAGCCAGTTTTAGCTCAGAGGATGTGACAGAATGGCAACCATCTTTGTGGTGGACCCCTGTCATGGTTTAACCCCAGTTGGCAAGTAAGCACCACACAGCCGCTCACTCGCCCTCCCCCCAGCAATGGGATGGGGGAGAGAATCAGAAGAGCAAAAGCAAGAAAACTCATGGGTAGAGATAAGAAGAGTTTAATACTTGAAATAAAATAATAATAGCAATAATAGTAATACTAGTAACAGTAATAGTAGTAATACCAATAATACCATAATAATACCAATAATAACACCAATAATAATAATAATAATAATAATAATAATAATAGTAATCATAATAACAATAATAACAATAATAATAATAACAATAATAATAATAATTTGTAATTAAAACAACGAGAGAGAGAAAGAGAGGGAGAGAGGATCAAGAATAAGAACCCCAATCCTAACACTAACACCAAACCCTCACCCTAACTCGAACCCCTAATGCTACCCGTAAACCCTATGCATAACACTAAGACCTCACTCTTACCCTAACCCTAACCCCGAAACCTAACCCTAAACCTGAACCCCAACCCTAACCCGAACCCTAACCCAAATGCTAAGCCTAACCGTAAACCTAACCCTAACTCTAACCCTAACCCTACCCTAACCCTAAACCCGAACCATCCTAAACCCAACCGTAAAACTTATGCTAACCCTAAGCCTAACCCTAACCCTAAACCTAACCCTAACCTTAACCCTAAACCTAACCCCTAACCACAACCCTAACCTTAACCCCTAACCACAACCCTAACCTTAACCCCTAACACTAACGTTAACCCCTAACCCTAATGCTAACCCTAACCCCGAACTCTAGCCCTAATCCCGAACCCTAACCCTAACCCTGAACCCCAACCTAAGCCTAACCCCTAAACCTAACCCTAATGCTACCCGTAAACCCTACGCATAACACTACGACCTCACCCTAATACTAACTCTAACCGCAATACCGAACCCTAACTCTAACCCTGAACCCCAATCCTAACCCTAAACCCTAACCCTAAACTTAACCCTAACACTAACCCTAAACCTAACCCTAATGCTACCCATAAACCCTACGCATAACACTACGACCTCACCCTAAACCTAACACTGAACCCTAACTCTAACCCTTAACTCCAGTCCTAAGCCTAACTCTAACCTTAACCCTAACCCTACCCCTAAACCTAACACTTAACCCTAACCCTAACCCTAACACTTAACCCTAAATCGAACACTTAACCCTAACCCTAACCTAACCTTAAGCCTAACCTGAATCATAAAGCTCTAACCCTAATGCTAACCCTAACCCCAAACCCTAACCCTAATCCCAAACCCTAACCCTGAACCCCAACCCTAACCTTAACGTAATGACCCTAACCCTAACTCTAACCCTAACCCTAATGCTACCCGTAAACCCTAACTGTAACAGTAAGACCTCACCCTTATACTAACGCTAACCCCAATACCGAACCCTAACCCTAACCCTGAACCCAATCCTAAACCCTAACCCTAACCTTAACGCTAACACTAACCCTAAACCTAACCCTAACGCTACCTGTAAACCCTAAGTGTAACATTAAGACCTCACCCTAACCCTAACACTGAATCCTAACTCTAACCCTTAACTCTAATCCTAACCCTAACTCTAACCTTAACCCTAACCCTACCCCTAAACCTAACACTTAACCCTAACCCTAAGCCTAACACTTAAGCCTAAACTGAACACTTAACCCTAACCCTAACCTAACCTTAAGCCTAACCTGAATCATAAAGCTAACCCTGGCCCTAACCCTAACCCTAAGGCGAAACCTCACCCTAAAACAAAATCCTAACGCTAACCCTAAACCCAAACCGTAACCCTAACCCTAACATCAAACCATAACACTAACACTTTGGCAGAACCCTAATGTTAAACCTAAACGGAACCATAAAACTAACCCTCACATAACACCAAACCCCTAATTCTAACCGTAACCCTACTGCTAACTCAACCTCAAACCGTAATCTTAAGACATCATCATAACCCTACCCCTAACCCTAACCCTAACCCTAACCCTAAAACTAAACCCTAACCCTAACCCCTAACCCAAACCCTAACCCTAACGCTAAGCCTATCCCTAACTGTAACCCTACGCCCTAACCTTAACGCTAACCCTAACCCTAAAACGAAACCATAACCCTATCCCTAACACTAAACCTGAACCATAATCCTAACCCCACGATAACCTTAGGCCTAACCCTAACCTAAACCATAACCCTAACCTTAACCCCAACCGCAACCCTAACCTTAACCCCTAATCCTAATTTTAAACCCTAACCCTGATGCTAATCCTAACCCCGACCCCTAATCGTAATCCCGAACCCTAACCCTAGCCCTGAACCCCAACCTGAACCCTAATGACCCTAACCCTAACTCTAACCCTAACCCTAACCCTAACGCTACCCCAAACCTAATACCGTAACCATAACACCTCACCCTAAAACTAATGCGAAACCTAATCCTAAAATTAAAATGCAACCTAACCCTAAACCTAATCCTAATACTTAATGCTAACCCTAACCCAAACTGAAATCCTAACCCATAAGCATAAACCCAACCGTAACCCCTAACCATAACACTAATCCCTAACCCTAACCCTAACCCAGCCCCTAACCATAACCCTACTGATAAGCCCTAACCCTAATGCTAACCCTAACCCCAAACCCTAACGCATATCCCGAACTCTAACCCTAACCCTGAACCCCAGCCCTAACTCTAACCTTAACCTTAACCCTAACCCTAAACCTAAAACTAAACCCTAACCCTAAACCCTAACCCAAACCCAAACCCTAACCCTAAAACTAACCCTAACCCTAACCGTAACTCTAAGCCCTAACCCTAAACCTAACCCTAAAATGAAACCCTAACCCGATCACTAACCCTAAACCCAAACCATAATCCTAACCCCAACCCTATCCCTAAACCTAACGATAACCCTAAGCCTAACCCTAAACTTAACCCTAACCCTAACCTTAAACCTAACCCCAACCCCAACCCCTAACCATAACCCTAATGATAAGCCCTAACCCTAATTCTAATCCTAACCCCAACCCATATCCCGAACTCTAACCCTAACCCTGAACCCCAGCCCTAACTCTAAGCCCTAACCCTAAACCTAACCCTAAAATGAAACCCTAACCCGATCCCTAACCCTAAACCCAAACCATAATCCTAACCCCAACCCTATCCCTAAACCTAACGATAACCCTAACCCTAACCCTAACCCTAACCCTAACCCTAACCCTAACCCAACCCATATCCCGAACTCTAACCCTAACCCTGAACCCCAGCCCTAACTCTAACCTTAACCCTAACCCTAACCCTAACCCTAACCCTAACCCTAAAACTAACCCTAACCCTAACCGTAACCCTAAGCCCTAACCCTAACCCTAAACCTAACCCTAAAATGAAACCCTAACCCGATCCCTAACCCTAAACCCAAACCATAATCCTAACCCCAACCCTATCCCTAAACCTAACGATAACCCTAAGCCTAACCCTAAACCTAACCCTAACCCTAACCTTAAACCTAACCCCTGCCCCTAACCATAACCCTAATGATAAGCCCTAACCCTAATGTTAACCCTAACCCTAAACCTAACCCCCACCGTAACACTAAGCCCTAACCCTAACCCTAACCCTAAACTTAATCACAAACACCTATAACTGATGCAAATGAGCAATATCAGGGCAGCAAGTCAGGTTCTTTAAATCCTTGCTTTCTCTCTTCCCTTCTCTCTTCTTGCTTTCTCTCTTCCGTTCGAGGAGATTTCCGTTCGAGGAAGCTTTAGCTAGTTTTATTATATTGTCTGTCTTAGGAGGAACAGCCACTTCTACTTTCCGCTTTGTCTTGTCAATTTTTGCTTTTGGCTTATCCTTCTCTTTTTTCTCCTTTTCAGACATCGGTTTGAAAACAATAGAATCTGCTTCCATAGGCTCATCTCTCACAGGGGTGGCATCATCTCTGCTTGGGACCATGAACAGGGAGTCCATTTTAACGTCTTCTGCTGGAACTGGCTCTCTTGGTTTTCTCGCACCTGCTAACAACTCAGCATTGGGAAATCCTTCATCCTCATCCCTTTTTCTTCTCTTTTCATGCTTATTTCCTTGGCCATCTCCCAGTGGATTTTTCACCTCCTTCTCTTTTGATTTTGTAGGATCCTTGATGCCATGGCTCTCTCTTTCAGAAGGTTTTTCAGGGTAATTTCCAGCTATATTGTGATTTTGGGGGCTCTGCCAAGCAGGATAATCCTCCCTACGTCCCCGAGCATATGGTGAATTCTCTTGTCTGGTCCCAGGTGGACCAAACCTACCTGGAGAAAAGTTCTCTCTGTTTACTGGAGGGTGAGGTTGAGCGCCAACAACATAGCCCTTGTAAAACTTTCCATGCCATTCTCTGTAGTTCCTTTCCCATTCCCTGTACCTTGCCTTTTCAAATGGATCTCTAAAGTCAAGAGATCTGCCAGAGTAAGCTTTCAGATCATATGGTGGAACTTCTCTGTATCTGTTAAAATACTCCCTTCCTCCTTCCCCTTGAGGTATAGTCTGTTTAGTGGGAGACTGGCCTCTAAATACTGGAGACCTTGACCATGAATGGCATCTTCTGTGTGGGGGTGACCTTGACCTTGAACGCTGATAACCGTGTGACCTTGACCTAGAACGATAGTTACGCCTCTTCCCTTTGCCTCTTCTTGGATACGGCGGCGATCGCGAGTAGGAACGAGAATGGGAACGACTAAATGGTCGAGAGTAGGAGCGAGAGCGGGAAGAACCTGATCTTGATGTGGAGCAGGTAGACGAACTTGTAGAGTAAGGGGAAGCACTATAAGGAGACTTGGACCTGAAAAAAAACACAACACACAAGAAAAGAAATGAAGTTAATTCAAAACAGTCATTCTCCCCAATTTTTTTCCTCCCAAATTTGGTTTGGGTTTTTTCTCCTCTCCATACGCTTATGTCAAAGCTTCTTTCAGCTGCTGACATAATGCTACTGCAAATTGAGGAATTTGATAAAATTTTTCAATTCCATTTGTCTTGTTTTAGTTATGCATGTTTACTACCTGCAACGAAAAATTCTATTGGAAAAAACACTGTCATTTTTCCTTATGTCAGATGCACTTTAGTGTAACTGCAGTCCGATATGCTGTTGAAATACAAACATGAAAAACAAGGCAACTTCATTGAGCCAAATACTTCCTCCTCTTTAAGTCTCCGTTGTTCTCTGTAAAACTCCTCCCTAGATAAGGGAGGCCAATGGCATCCTGCCAACGTAAGCATTTTTGTCCCTGCTTTCTGTTCATTAGAGACTACGCTCATTTCCTGATCCTCATACTTGCCTTCCACATCCTCACCCCCAACAGTTCATTCAGTCTTCTCTCCTTATACTCGGCTTTGCACCTGTGGATGGAGGCTGCCCACACTTGAAAGAGACTCCCATCTCCCATGGGCCAAGCGCCCACTGCTCCTCTGCCACTCCTTGATACACTTAATACATCACACTTCTGATCTTCCAAGTACTGCACAGATATTAACTAACCTTCTCTGGAACTTCTTTTAACTTCTTCCACATACGCTTCCTACGTTGTTGCCTCATCATGAGGTATTTGGCCTGGTCCTGTCCCTGAATTGTTGTTTTCTTGCTGACTGACTTGGAGATATCAGACAACCTGTGGGATGGATCCTGGTTTTTCTTTTGATTTACCTTTAAGATTTTATAAACACAATGCACTCTTACAATCTATCTATAACAAACATATAGCGAAAGGAAGGACTAGCTTGACGCTGCAGTAATAGGTAAAACAGCCTCCTCTCTCTCCAACTGAGAGAAAGCGTCTTGGCTATGTGAGATGACTAAATTGAAGAAATGCAAAATTGTCATAAAAGAACAGTGTTGACTTTTCCAACCATTTGCTCATTCAGTATCAACTAAGTTGTTAAAAAAAAAATGTTGGAGGCTGATTCCTATTGGGAAATCAATTTCTTCAGCCCTATTCAGCCAGTAATGGAAAAGGTGGCTTTCCATCTGATCCTTTAATTATCTTTAATTTTTATAGGTAATTATGGTTTCCTCAAAAAGCGTTCATTTTTCAGAGTCCTGTTTTCAGTCATGTACCGGAGTTTTATTTTAAATAGCCTTAGTGGAAGCACAGATGCCCTTTGTAAAAGCCAATTCAAATGAAGCCATTTAAAAATTAATTACCACTTGGATTCTCCACAACTGTCTGTGCATACTTGCTTCATTATAAATCAGCTGTTGTATAAGTTATGCGTTATACAGCCTCTTTTAACAGGTGACAAGGAGTCATCTATTGAATTTCTGTAGAATACTTACACTTCCCAGCCTGGTCTGCCACCTGCTGAGCGAACTGGACTGGCTCTCATTGGATGACCTTTTGGAGTGGGGAGAGGAAAAAGAAAGAAATCCCATTCAGTTCCTCTGAAGGTAATTTTTTTAAAGAAATTCTGAAGTTACAGTTACTTACCAGTTGTGGGTATTGCTTGTCCTTGGGGGCCCAGAAGACTTGGTAATGCTGGTTGTCTTTGTACGGGAACCTGATAGACATCTCAAAAAACCATTAGTAGGCTTGAGTTCTGAAGGTTTGAACCAACTCTCCCGTGGAGAAGAATGTGGATTAAATGCCGAACTATCCGTTTGTTGCAGACCACAGTAAGTCACCAGAGTTGGCTATATCATTTTCTATGAGAGAAATGAATCCCACCTCTCCTTTGCCAGAGGGTAAATGTAAATTGCAGGCTCAGGGTAAAGTTAGTCTCCGAGTAACTACGTTTTATAAATGGAAGAAGTCTATGTTACAGCTCCTACAAAACGAGATCCATGACAGAAACACAGAAGTGCTACCAAGTGCGTTTTAAAACAGCCACTCGTGTCAGCACACAGCAGTATTTTCTTAGTTTATAGCAACAGGAAAACTTCAGTCTGTTTCACACATGGGATTTGATAAAAGTCAGAGGGGGCGGAAATCTCAGTCCAACACCTACTTGTTAAATTTTGCAAGAAGCCTTTGAAACATAAACCAAAAGCAAAACGACCTTTCAGAGAGAACGACTCCACTGCAAACACTACTGAAATGTTTTGCAGAAATAGAGATTCTTAGCATACCACACGTTTAACCAACTTCCAGGGGCATGAACAGTAGGACCACCCTATTTTAATATTCAAAAGTATCACAGATTCTATGGTTAAGCACAATGACAGTGCTTCCTGCCCCGTAATTACAGATGCTGGCCAACTTGGTTGCATAGCCACTCAGACATGCACGCATGGTTTCTCTCGCTCACTTTTTGGCCAGTCCAATTAATTCCATACTTACGCATTAATAGTTGGTATTGCGTATTTTCCAGTGTTGGTCAGCATAGCACCCTTTGTATTGGGGTCTTTCACCTCCATCATGAAACTCCTTGGAATTCCTGTGCTCTTTAATTCTGGGAACAGGCTCAACATTTTTGTCCTGTTAAGAAAAGAAATGCAGACATATCTCCTTTTAAGACCCACACTTAAAATGACATTTCAATGATTATTTTAAGCAGCAAAAGCCTTTAATCCTCTCCTTTTACCTAGCATAAGGGTTGCTCGACTAAAATACTTATTTTCCTAAATGAATATAGCCAGGATGTTCCAAAGGCCTGAGCAGTGTTTTGAACTCATTCCATTCTTTGGCTTAAGTTCAGGTTCTTTAAGGGTGAAATATCCCTTAGCTCACCATCCACTCAGAAAAGAGATACAAACCCGCTCCTCCTCCAAAGCGCAATTCAGAGCACAAATATTCAATAGATGGGGTCAACAGAAACATCTTGGTTTTACATGAAATACTAAAAACTGTGAACTGTCATTAAACAGAGTTAAAACCAGAAACATTTCCAGTAATATTGAAATATATAAAAATATGCATGAAAGTTCACAGAGCAAGATCTGTGGACATACTTAATGTCTATGACCTAGAAAAAAGAAAAGTTTACATTTATAATGCCAGGTTTCCCTTGGATTTTGAAGGGCTTGGCAACATTGCCATATGAACCTCTGTCTTTCACCCCAAGAGAAACAATTCTTAATATGAGTATTCATGTATTTGTTACGTAACTGCCAAGGTAAAAAAATGAAAAGCTAAGGAACACCAGAAGTCCCCCACAGTCTTACCCCATTTGTTGGGCAGTTCTTTATATAGTCGCCAGGTTTTCCGCAACGAAAGCAAGCATATGATGGTGGAGGTGGACCCCAGGGTTTCTTCATGTAACTAAAAGGGTTTGGGGCAAAGAAGAAAAAGGTATGCACGTGTCTCTCTCGTTAAAACAAACTTCTCTACAATTTTTCCATAATCTTCAAAGAACAGATTTGACATTATCAACACTTACTTGATTGGATCATATTCCTGGCAAGACTGTAGCATCATAGCCTTTATTTTATCTTCTTCGGAAGCACTGGCTTCAGCCAGATTGGCAGTCTGTTTAACAGGTAATCATTTGACACATACATTAGAAACACATTTAAGCCCACACTGCCAAAGAGAACACCACTCACCCAACCCTGTAAAGAGCAGCACAACGCCAGCTGAGGTTGCATGAAAACAGCTGCTTATATGAAACAGAGTTGTCCAAAAGATGTTCTGGGGAGTCCTTACATCATCACAGGCTGTTTATGTGCATGTTAACCTACTTGAAAAGAGCATTCCTGGCCACTCAAAACTTAGGCTCTTCATGTTCCCCCCCACAAACTTCTTCATAGGAAGCAATTTAACTACAATAAGCAAAACCTGCAGTTTTTTCCAGTTGACCGTGTCCTTTTAACATACAAATTGTAATATAAACGTTATGCAGAACTGGATCTTCAAATTATTGAAGGCAGCTGATTTTTTTAAAGTAGTATTTGTTCAAATGTTTTTATTACACGCTAGTACAGATACAAGCAGGGTCTAAGGGAGTGACTGTAAATGATTTGGACCCTCAAGCACCTATCATTCAGATCAACCACTCATGGTTTTGGTTTTAGATGCATTCATTCACAAAAGCAACCAACTTGTTTCAGCATTTTGTTAAAGGGCTGTTTCATATACACAGCTTTTTCTCAACTGTAACATAATCCAGATCGACATCTATGAAATCATTTCCATTAACATTTACAGAAGACTTTACAGATACTTGACTAATTTGTTTGAACCCAAGCCGTTTACAAAACACATCCAAAACCCACAAGACATTACTAGGAATAGACCAAAATTCAATACGGCATTTAATGCATAATAAAACAGAAAACTTTTTACAACACATTGCCTCCATGCTAAGCCAGTCTGCACTGAGGAGGTTAGAGTAAGGAACCGTTTGGAGCTGCTTTATCTTATGTTCCTCTATTTTTCTGAAATACTTACATTTTCTCAAAAGCTTAAATGTGTACACCACTTGGACAGTTTTTCACATTTTAGAGTAAAACTTCACCTGAGTTTACAGAACCAAGGACATGTTTAGGGACAGCGCTAACAGAGACCAATTTCTCCTGGTGGCTACCTTCCAAACTATTTTTTTTTTCTTACCAAATGTCCACAATTTAATTTCTGCAGTGAGAGAGGGAAGAAGTTACCAGTGGGAAGAGATTTTTCTTTCTGGGAAAGGAACTCCAGCCTTTATTTTCAGAAGAAAGAACTAGCTCCTCTGCATTAGGCCCTGCCTTCTCTAATCTTTGTAACTTTAAAGACTAGTAATTTCATTGGCTAGCACTACGCCTTTTCACAAAATGCAATCCCTAGTGCTTTCCCAGACAAAGTTACATGTTGTTGAGCAAAAAATGCAAGCAGTTCCATAGCAAAACATGGCATTACAACAGTTTCAGAAGGTCACGTTTGCTAATACGCCACACATACGCATCAGTATTTTCCTGTAACAATTAGGTGCATTTACACAATTTACACAGTCTGCGATCAAACAAATTAGATTGTGTTGTCCACTGTATATATACTACAGTGTATGAAATTGTGCAGCATTCAAAGCATGGATCTATAACTGTAGTGCCTAGAAATTCAAAAATAGCCATGCAGTTGTCCGTGTTCCAGAAACGCTTCTATTTTGGCTCTTGCAAACCCCCCCTGAAATGTCCGTCACTTACAGCCAATTAAACTCTTCTGTGAAAATTGTGTTAGTTTCCAATGCAAAATGAACGAAAAGTATGAAAAACGGTAAACAGCTTCTGAAGTGCTTCTTCTTTGTGTCTTGAAGATGAGTAATACTGCAACATTACGTTGCGGCTGATAAGGTCCTCCCCCTTCTATCTTCCCAAGCTGGCAACTACTCTTTACCAGGATAGTATCAAAATATACACACATTTTAAAGTTAAAAGAAATACTTTAAATTATTAAAAATTAAATTAAAGGTTTGTTCACATGACAACAGTTATCCAGCTATAGATCACAGTATAAGATTTAAAAATACAAAGCAAACACTTTTTTTTTAAGAATATATATGTACCTTAGTCAGCTGGGCCAGAGGAATAGATGCAGAAGAGTCATCAATCTGTTCACAAAAAACTAAACTCATATTCAAGTTCTACAATCAAAAACAGAGCAATAGTTAACCTCTACTGTAGTCTGACAGTCTGCACTATATCCTCCGAGTGTCACTGAAAGAGCCATTTCCAACCTAGTGTAGTTGGTATTTGTTCGAAACAAAGTCCAAACCTGTGACAGCTTAAGAGTGCCTATGTGGTTAAGGAGAAGAAGCTAAACTAACCAAACCCGCTGGAGATCAACTTATTGCTCCAGAATATCTCAGAGAGGGACCCTTGTCAAATGCTCACAGCTGCTTAAAAGTCGAAGGGGTAAGGAAGCTATCAATTTTCAGCTAAAAAGGATTTTAAAAAAATATTTATTTGAGAAGGAAGCATCACTACAGGAAACTTCTTTTCAGTGTGGTTTGTAAACTAATCAGCCAAGTATTTCCTTGTGTTACTTATTTCTGTTTTAGCAGCAGAACGACAGTGTCTTCAAACCTGAAGAAAAACGCTGCCCCTTTTCCAAATGTAAATTCAAAGTGGCAGTATCCTAAAGAAAAGCTTAGCCTTTGGGAAATTAAAGCAGCATCCAGCCCTGAAGTCACCCAGATCCAAAAATGTACTGCAGGCGGAGGTTAAGAAAAATGACAGGGATTTTACCCTTTACAAATGCACCCGGCTCTAACCTTGTGCCAAAATTTGTACACTGGGTTTTACGTATTTTCATTTGCAGACAAACTATTAAACTAAACTGCTTCGTCTGATAAAGCGGAAAGGTCAAATGTAGAACTTTAGAATACCACTTTGTGTAGCAATGATATTTAAATTCACAGCAATCTATTAAAGACAGTTACGCACTCAGAGGGGCCCAAACAATATCACTTCAATTATACAGTTTCAGGAACAAATACCCAAGTCTTTAAGGACATGAAAAGGAAGCATTTAGCTGCACAGAACTGTCCTCAAAACGTGTGGGACGTGTTGGTTTTGGTATTTGTTTGAACCCCCAAGTCAAAAGTAAGAAACAGTACCAAGTTTAACAATAATGGTTTCTCAGTGGTTTTTGATAACGTTTTCAAAAACCATGTTCAGTTGTGCAAACCTTGAACCTACGTGATCTAAAAACGATTGTACATTATCTGTACAACACAAAGTCATTCAGGAAATAGTCTAGCATATCCAGTATGAAATACAATGCATTACTAGGCACAAACACCAATATTCACATGAGATAGAACTGTGCCAATGATGGCATTACTCCGTTTCTACTATGCTGAATCAAATACATTGTATTTACAACATATGCTATGTTTTACTGGAAAATCTATTCAGTTAATGTTTGGAAAATTAATCCAAGGCTACCTTAAGTGCAGCGTGCAGCAAAAAGTGTGAGATTGTGTTTTTACATACTGCTTTTGATGTTCCACTTACTGGCTCAGTTTGACTTCTAGAAGAAGAAATAAAGGTGATCAGAACTTCAAATACAGCACTTGTACCAAAAACAGAAAGCACTGAAAACAGATTATAAAACCTGAACGTCAAAACTTTATGTTCTGATAGTCTAGTGAATGTGGAAATTTATTCATATACATAAACCGTTCTCTCTTGGTACATTCAGTGCAACTAAAAAAACCCCCCAGAATCCCATTTCTACTTTGTCACAAATTACTCTAAGGCTTACAGATATAGAACACAACAGTGCAAGGGGAAGTCCTCAGATAGTTTGTCTCTGCTACGTAAGTATCAAAACCAGGAAGTCTGTACTACAGTTTTGTGTTCATAAATAATCAACCATCAAAATACGAAGGTAACTTTAGCCAATCTGTGTATCGCTAGTATTACAAATAGGTACCAGATAGAGTCCTTTAGTTTCTAAGAAAGAACAGCGATAGTCTAGACACTTCCAAGTGCACGTTTACTTAAGTGAAAAAAATCAGTCATCTGACAAATAACAACAATGTCAGCAGCATCATCTTTAGAACAGTGTTTCTCTGTGGAAGCCCAAGCACTGTGTTCAGATATCTTAGCCATGAAAGTGCCAAAACACTAAATGTGTTACATATGCTGTATGGACTAAAAACAGTAGTAGAAATGTCACCTGAAAGCAGGTCCTAGGCCTTTGTGCGATTTAGGAGACCTGTGACAGAAAAAAAAGGTCTTGGTTGCCAGAATTTGCTTCAAGATAATCTTGAAAATGCTACGATATTTTAGGAAATATTTATTAAATTTGAAAACTTGCTGAGATTCCACATACTCATTGATCTGTATCTGCATGCTACTCGTCATGAATCAGCCATGCAACCATTGATATCGTTAACAAACAATTCACACATCATCCAAAGTGTCCCATGAGCAGAGGCAATTCAAAGGCTGCTGTGCAATCGGTGTACAAATAGAAAGGCGCATGCTCCCTGCCACTGCTAGAACACCACCAGGCTCGCAATGACAGCCACGTACCTCCTGAAGTTGAGGAAGGACAAGGACATCCTTTAGATTACCACAGCATGGATTCTTCATACATTTACCTTCAAGAGCGTACTAAAAGGAGAGTAACGCATTTTTGAAGGCCTCTCCACCATTACAGCATACATTCATCATTCCCAAACATTCACCACTCTACCAGTTGTTTCTGCAATGTTCACAGCTGAAAGACTAGAAAGCTAATCTGCCTGGTTAATTTTCAACGCTAGAACAGCAGTGCCGTTCCTTCCTTATCCCCTTATACATACAGGTATGTATTTGACCTTTGATGCTAGCAGCATCTATCCTCTCATTTTAGGGCAGCATTACAATACCAGGAGAGGGTGCCCGAAACAGAGGATGCACTGACAAGACAGCACTAAGCAGACATGTTTAAATTAACCCCCAAAACAAGGCCACGTTTATGAGCACAGTGCTGCGGTGTCCAGAATTACTAGAGAGTGCCTGAAAACACTGCAACAACTACTGCAGGAATACGCCCAAAGTTGAGATGCAGAGCCACATAAATTCAGGGTTTTTTGCTTGCAGATGCCTCGCGGGTACCGGGAGGCTGCTGTACTCTTTGTTCGAGACACAGTGTAACTCATCCGTCTACTTGATTTATTGAGAACCAACATTAGAAAGACATGGCAAAACCACAAGCTAATAATACCTACTAATTGTGGTGGAGAGACCTATCTTTAAGGCGGCTGGAAAACATGACCGTTCAAACAATGCTAATGTAGCTGATATAGAACTGGACGGTATGAATACAAAAATGACAGCAGTAATCCTCTAGTCAGCATTGCGTTGGAATAGCTGTAATTTTAATCAATACACCTGATTCTCTGTCCTCCGTAAATCTTAGGAATACAGAACCAAAACCCGGAGCACAGATACCAGCTTAGGGTAAAAACAGACGTAGCAAGATAACTAGTAACATTTGGTAATGTGCTAAACTGCTTACTGAGTTTCAAGTTTGGAAAGGATTAACTATTCCTTCATCGTACTTGCACAAAAGGCAATACACTTTAGGATATTGTTCTTTTTCTCTTGCCTGAAACGGACATTGTCTTGAGGAAACGCATAGGAATCGCTTACGAATGGAACTTCTTGTTTGCATCGTTCGCCAGCTGGTAAACGTTGGTCTTTCCTCTATAGCTAGTATGCAAAAAACCCAGATTCGGGGCGTAAGAATACCTGCCATATCCCCCCCAAATGCCAGAAACAGTCAAACACTGAGAATCAGACTCTTCTGAGACGGGAACAAAGTATGCGTTTACGCTACAGTGCGTATCTGTCTTTACTATAAAAGCCATAAAAGCAAACACATATAATAAGGAATCTCTGCACGTCGAGGAAACAGGATCTACAACTTGGGTCTCAGAACAACCAACCCCAAGAACAAACCCAATAGAATAATCTTAAAAGTTACCATGGTTGGAGTTCGAACCCCATGTCCCAGCAGGCCTAAAAATGTAAGTCCACTTTCGGACAGATACATTAAAATCTACCCCATGCCAACAAAAATTAACAGCAGCTTTAACAAGAAAGAATGCCTCTGTAAACTAATATCCATAAAAAAAGTTAACACACTGAAACCCCTAACAAAGAATACAATGCTTTATGGATACTTACATAACATCGGTTTTGCCGGTAGCTTTAACTCCTCCAACAGGGATTCTTCTAACAATTGCCGATGAGTTCTTAGGAATCAGGGCATTCTCATCTGTGTATTCTGAAAACAACACAAATACAGAGAAAAACATCAGTCAATTTGTAAGAATGCATGTTCATATGTAATTACGTAGCACTTTGCAGAATCCCTTTACAGATACAAAAGCAAAATTTTATATGTAACATCACGCTTTTATCGTCTCAACACACTAACAGTATATTTCAAGAAATCTTGGGGTTTGAGAATCAAACACAAGCAGCAAAATCTTTTTCCTTTTTTTAAAACAGTTTGAATGCCAACAGCAAAATGGACTCAAAGGTCACTAAAGGAGAGTCTGCTAATGCACGAGGTTCTTTCCTGACCTAGCTTAAAGTTGCTTTTGCTTCCGTTAGGCTACAAAACCGATAGATCTTTGGAGAAAAACAAACCGCAGCAAAGTCTCACCTGCCTAAACCAGATTCTAAAGTCTGAATAGCTTGCCCTGCCACCAAACAGGCACTTAGCTAAAGCACGAGAACTCTGCGCCATTGCTTTCATAGCTGTTAACTAAAAACCAGTCACCTGTGCTGCCAGTGCTCAAGCCTGACAGAACACAGAAGAGAGCCTGCCGCCTCTGCCTGTTTCTTGGAGCTTAATCCATCAACAACCACACTTCTCAGCTGCTCAGGGCTTTACGTTTAAATGGAAACAGAACTGGCAGTGCTAGAATTTGGATCACAGACATTTTGGGGTTTTTTTGAGCTTGCTTTCACAAGTAGGGCAGAATTGGCTCAAACTCAAGTGGTATCTCCCCTCTTAAGCTAATCATCTAGTTTGAATTAACCAAAGGGACGTGAATTCGTTCGATCGATTCCCTTTTTGCAGAGCAGAGAGGCCCAAACGAAATTACTTAGGAAGACAGCCTTGAAAAGCCTTTCAGGAACAGCGTGTGCCTGAAGCTCTCCATGCTTTGCCTTGGCTTACACCCTGTTAGTCTTCTGAAGAGGAGGAAAGCCTTCTGACCTTTTACATAAGGCCCAAACAAAAAAACCAACTACCTGAGACACTTGGACTGAGTAAGCTTAAAATGCAAAGATCTCTCCATGAGAATGCTTTTTCTATTGTACTTACACAAGCTGGATATGACTAAATATTTTAAAGCACTATCAGCAGGCATCCCCTGTAATCTGCCTACAGTTTTAAATATTCAAAGCCCTTACCTTTGCAGAGCGAATCAGAACAATGGTCTGAAAACCAAAGATACTGTATACCTCGTCAAGCCCTGTCAGGTGGCATCCCTAAGACCCCTAACGTTGTGCTGTTAAGGCTCTTCACAGACACTCTCCTGAAAATAGTTTAAGTATCTGTAGATAAACAGCAAGCTTTAGGTCCAACCACTTGAAAGGCTAGGGCTGAAGTTACAGTTACCGCAGTGTACATACTACTCTCTTTAAGTTTTAACACATGAAACAGGAAGAGGAAAAAAAACACTAGTACACATTTTAAGTACACATTTTAACTAGTACACATTTACACTCTTACATGTTGTAAGAGTGTCACAGAACCCCAGGGGGAAAAAAAAAAAAAAAGAAATGTTTAAGGAATGAAAACACTTTACAAGTCTTTTTATTTCTGAAAAGTCACATCCCAACGTCTTTAATCACATTCAAACTTATCGAGATGGCAGATTACCAAACTGAAATATCCTACTAAGTAATACGAAACCATTATCATCTCTAAGAATCAAGCACCATTTGTTAGATTTAAAAGAATTTATGATGTCTCTAAGAACATTTCTTATGTATATCCACCATAAATGTTCTGCCATAAAACTTCAGTACTGTCCTGATACGGTTAACATGTAGTACAGGAAAAAAAACCACCGTTAGAAATGAATGATGAAATGATGCTCGATAGCATCTGAATGACCATGTCTTTGGTGTGGAAAAGAAGTTATATTAACAAGAAATGCCAAAGTATAGTTTAGATACGGAGAACACTCATGCGCAAGACGGCTTTCAAGGGTCTGCACAGATTTTAACTCACAGATACGCTCCTGATGCAAAATGTTGCTAGTGGGCAGTTTCTGCAACAGCCGCAAAACCCATTTTCCAATGCAGTGGAGTAAAACAAGTTGAAGTCAAAATTAAGTCACGAAATTCACCAAATCCACGTGGTTTCTTTTCTTCAAATTAGCCATCTCTTTTATTATTTCTATCACTTTCAGCTTTCTCCACCACATTTCAAAGAAATCTGGCAAGTTGGTTATTACAAGATATGCTCCCACATTTCCTTCTCATTTTACCTAGAAGAATTCCAGGAAACCAAAGCTTTTGTAAGCACCGTGTGTCACACATCAACCACGTACTCTTCTACGCCTAGCTCCATGTCTACAACACAGATCTGAAGGTAGTTGTCAGAACAGCAACTACAGAAGAACAGCTCTGTGAGGCCCCCAACACAAGTCACAGCTACCGATGGTGGCCGAATCGCATTATGGCTTCCCACCCCACTTAATGCCCAGCGCCGCTTGCCCTCCCGGTCCCGCCGCACGCTGGCGGGATGGGCCCCAGCCTGACTCACGCTACGTGGGGATGACCCACAAAGAGCAGAGCGCGGCTCCCACAGGCCACGGCCGACGCAGGGTGGTCTGCACCTTCTTTGATCTGGGCGTTGGTGATCTGCAGGTCGCAGCTGGCCGCCTTCAGCTCCTCGCGGCCCATCATCTGGTGCTTGAGGTCACACAGGGAGATGTGGAGGCCGTTGAAGGTGACCATGTCATGGTTCAGCTTGGAGGCGAACTTGTAGTGGACGCACGACATGGTTGGGGCCAGGAGGTGCCTGCTCCGTGATGGCGTCTACCGCGGGAGACAGCGTCGCGGCCGCTGTGCCAGGTGAGGGCCCGCGGCGGTTCCTCCTCCACCGAGGAGGCCAGGGCAAGCAGCGCGGGCTGAGCTCGAGCGGGCCGGCGGCGCTCAGAGGCTGCGGCGCTCCGCCATGGCCTTCCTGGCCGACAACCGCACGGGCCGCTGCGAGCGTGTCACTGTGCACACGCAACGGCACACTGCACCCACCCCCCGCGCCTCACGTGACCCAGCGCATTATGACAAAAGGCCCGCGTCACGTGGGCGTGGCGGCCCCGCGCTCTTCATCCTAACACCAAGCGCCCCCGAGGGGAGGGGGGGCCCGTCAGCCCCGGGCCTGTCACCACCCCGGGCTGCTGGTCTCCCTGCTGTCCCCTGGCCTGTCACCACCCGGTGTCCTGCCACCCCCCAGGCCTGACACTGCCTGGTGTCCCTCCTGTCACCCCCCAGGCCTGTCCCTGCCCAGTGTCCCTCCTGTCACCCCCCTAGGCCGTCACCACCTGGTGTCCCTCCTGTCACCCCCCAGGCCTGTCACTGCCCGGTGTCCCTCCTGTCAACCCCCGGGCCCATCAGCGCCTGGTGTCCTGTCACCCCCCAGGCTGTCACCACCTGGTGTCCCTCCTGTCACCCCCCAGGCTGTCACCACCTGGTGTCCCCTCCTGTCAGCAGCCAGCCAGGGCAAGACAGCCTGGGGCAGATGCAGCGGGCTTGGCCGTGTGGTGCTCGGCTGCCCGCGGTGCAGGGCCGGCAAAGGGAGGGGACATCTCAGGGTGCTTGAGTGTATCTTGTGGCATTCATGGAAAGTTCAGTCAAAGCAGTCAATGACCATTTATGTTTATGGCCACAGACCAGTCCCCTGCCCCCATTTTTTAACTCCTCCCTCTCTGCCTTTAGCCCATCACTATTTTTTGCTTTCTCTTTCTCTGCCTCTCTCCCTGTCTGTAGTTTCTAATTCCTCCCTGTCTGTCCTATAGCCTGCTGCTATTTTTCCCTTTCTCTCCATCGCTTTCTCCTGCTCCCTCTCCTTCTCGTTTTTCTATCGCCGTGTCCTGCTTCCTGGCCTTATCTTAATGTTAGGGTTAGGGGCTAGGGTTAGGGTTAGGCTTAGGGTATCGTTAGGGCTAGGGTTAGGGATAGGCTTAGGGTTTCGTTTTAGGGTTAGGCTTAGGGCTTAGGGCTTAGAAGTAAAACTGTCCCAAGCACTTACGCCTCCATCAAGGACCACATGCTCTGAGGCTTGTGATGACTGTTGGATGGCTTTCCCTCCCCCCGATGGAAACACCTCTCAGTTCTCTGTGCTCACACCAGGGAAGGAAAGGCAATACACCCCCATATCTAAAGGCATGGCACTCCAAGCAAAGGTAACGTTTCGTTTCTTTAGATGAACTGCCTGGCCAGTTACAACACCTGCTTATACTGACTTCATCCACCCTTACCCGCAAAAAATTGTGACAGGCTGCGTCAGCGTGGAGAGTCAGGTGAACTTTGACGCGCACACTGCTACCATAGGACTGGATTTTTAACCTATTTACATTTATCCGTCGCTTTGAAGCTGCCCAAGGGTCAGCATGCCCTTGCTACTGGAGGTTCTTGCTCTGTGCAGGCACTAAGGAAGACATTTCTGGTGACAGATTATTTCTAACGGGTAAAGCACAGCAGAACACACTGTTTGTGAGCTGCTGAGAATCGTCCCCCAGGCATAGCAGGAACAACGGCAAAGCTTGTATATTTAAGATGCATTTGAGTTACATTACCATTAAAATACACCACCACCAGACAGTGCTCTAGACGGAAGGCTGACATCAGTGTACAAGGACAGTCCCTTCTGGACATCTCGCTCCTGGGTAGAAATCCTAGAGACTTCCTTTAAGGACAGAAATCCAAAGAGCTACAATAAGCCTTTTAAATTCAGCACAGCAAACAAAAAGCAAACAAACAAAAAATGACAGGAAACCCCTGAGGCACTGATGAGGAACACAAGGTCTCCCCTTGAGTCCACTACTCCTCACAAGACTTACTCAAAATTACTCAGTTGCTTACTCAAAAGCAATAACCAACAAGCCATGTACCCTTGGGGAAGCCCTTGTCCTTCTGTACCGCTGGTGGCATCCCACCATTTCTTTGGGAGTCCACACAAATTCAGAAGTACACTTAGTCCTCCGGCAGTCATTACCTATGGACCCGAACTCCTCCCACACCCCAGAAGTGGCTGTCGGTCGTCTGGCAGTCATTCTCCACAAACTGCAAGCCCTCCATACCTAACCACCTCCCTAGTGACTCAGTGGAAATGAGCTGGACCACAACAGAAGTGACACTGCCCGGCCCGGTCACACAGATTAGACCACAAACGGTGGTTACAAGACAGAAAATGCAACACAAACCACAAGGACAGCAAAAAAACAAGCAGAAGACACGTCACACAAAAACCAAAGACCCCTATCCAAACCCTAAAAATGCAAGCAAGCTACAAAAGGACTTTCCAAAAAAAAGACCACCCAGAACACAACATAAGGCAAAACCAACCCAACCCCAGGAACCCAGCGCTTGCAAACCCAGATCCTGACCATAACAATAACATGCTTTAATCCTAAGTCGCGTAAACTCCCATAACCCTCAAACCCCATAACCCTAGCACGCTGGAACCCTAGCGCCCCATATCCCTAGCACATTGTAGACCCAAGATATCAAAACATTGAACACAAACTCCCTGGAGGTGTCTCTCTTCAGGTGGCCCCAGATCTCAGACACCACAACTCTGAAGTGGGGGTGCCCACCGTGCCCAAGTGGAAGATCCACCAGGACAGCACCAGCATCCATCTTCACATCATCCGTCACGCCCTGAAAAAGTGCCCAGGCTGGACACTCCTGGGGAGAAAGGCGGAGGCACTCGGAGACTTTGAACCGGCCAGCCATGGCCACAGGGCTTCAGCTCATCATGTCTGTGTCAGAGCCACCAGGCAGGTGACCCCGTCCCCCCTGCGAAGACCCCTTGGGGTAGCCGTACCCAGCACCAGCTGGCTGGATACGGCCTTTGCTCTCTGGGGAGGTGCTCCCTGGGCGCAGGGTCTCTCACGGGGGAACTCACAGCTCACCTGGGCTGCTCTGCGGCCACCGGACGCCTTTGCTGTCAGGTGGCTCTCAGCACCTCTCTGCCAACGGCTGTCACCTCCCTGCGGGACGCTCTCCAGCGCACGGTCCGTCTCCACTGGGTCTCCCTGGGGACAAAGATCGGAAGGGAGGGATGGGGTTTGCTCTGTCCCCGTTCCCAGGGTGCTTCAGGAGAGACCTGCCACCCCCAAATGAGCTGTCTGACGTGGACACCACAGACCAGCTGCAGACGTGGGTCAGCACGGTGGCGGGGAGTGGGCAAGATGTCCTGCGGAGCCCCCGGCGCTGGCAGAAAGCAGAGCTGGAGACAACAGGGAGAAGCCCCAGGCAGCCGGCAGCTGGCGGTGGGGCCTGGCAGGGAGCAGCGCCCGCAGAAATGCCCGGCTCCTGGAGCCTCGGCCCCAGGGCTGCAGCCTCGGCACCTCCTGGGGCTTCGCTGGGAAAAACCAGGCAGGGGTGACCCTGACAGCCCGCACACGTACCTGGCCCCGGGATCTGGCAGCCTGTCCCTGTGCCCATCGCTGCCACGGCATCCAGGAAGCAGCGCCCCAGCCCTGGCGTGGCCCTGAGCCGCCTCTCAGGCCAGGCAGCAGGAAGCCGCGCCCCATGGCATGCTGGGAGCTGTAGGCCCGGGGCACGGGCTGCCGGGCGGCCATGTTGGTTCCCGGGGCATGTCGGGAGCTGTAGGCCTGGGGCACGGGGCTGCTGGGCGGCCATGTTGGTCTTGGGAGGTGCGGGCTCTGCTCCAGCTGCGGCCCAGCTGAGGTGAGGACAGGCACGCAGGTGGAGCTACCGAAGAGGAAGGGAGGAGAGGACAGACAGACAGAGAAAGAAGTGCTTGAACTGTAACATTTGCCTGGCAGTGCAGAGAGCGGGAGCTGCAGTGAGTCCCAGCCCCTCGGGGCCGTGTCACCCCTCTTCTGCATCGCAGTCCCTCCCAGCCCCCCCTCCCATTTCCCTCTGTGTCATTTTTTTCACTTCCCCATACCTCTCTTCTTCTATTGCTGTGTTCTGCTCCCCGTCCTCTCTTCTCCAAGTCCCTCTTTCCCTGTCGCTCTACCCGCCCCTGTCTTTTTCTTGCTGCCCCTCCCTCCTGCTCCCTGTCCCTCTTTTTGCCTTCCTCTGTCTCTGCCCTGCAGCACATTGCTGTTGTTTCTTCTCTGTCTCTTTGTCCTGGTCTGCATCCCGCTCTGTTTTTCACAGTCTCTCTGGCCTGTTCCCTGTCGTGAGTTGTCTCTCTCTGCCTGTATGTCCCGCTCCCTGTCCTTGTCTTCCCTTCTCCCTCCTTCTGCTTCCCTCTCTCTCTGCCTCCAGCCCCCTGCCCTGCTCACTGTCACTGCGGTTTTCCATTCTGTATCCCACTGTCCCTGTCCTTCTTCCTGTTCATCTCTCTTCTGTCTCTCTCTGCTGCTCCCTCACCCTTCCCCTCCCCGCTTCCTCCATCTCTCTGCAGGGCTCCTGAGGCTTCTCTTTCTTTCCCCATCCCTCTGTGCTGCTCACTGTCCCTGTTTCTCTCTTTCTCTTCGTTGTTATTCTTGTCTGTCACTCTGTCCTTCTCCCTGCCCCTATTCCTTTTTACTCCCTCTCCTTTCTTCTGCCCACCGCAGGTTTTCTTGCGATCTCTGTCCTGCCCCTAGCCCTTAGCTCTCTCTCTCTTCCTGCCTCCGTCTCCCTCTTTCTGCCTCTCTTCCTCTTTTCCTGCTGCTTCTTTCTCCATCTTTGTCCAGATCCCTGTCCTTTTTTTTCTCTTGCTGTCCTTCGGTCCTTTTTCTCTTTTCTCTCTTTCTCTCTGTCCCATTCATAGAATCATAGAATCATAGAATCATAGAATCATAGAGGTTGGAAAAGACCTCTAAGATCATCGTGTCCAACCGTCAACCCAACACACCATGCCCACTAAACCATGTCCCTAAGGGCCTCATCTACACGTCTTTTAAATACCTCCAGGGATGGTGACTCCACCACTTCCCTGGGCAGCCTGTTCCAAGGCCTGACCACTCTTTCAGTAAAGAAATTTCTCCTAATGTCCAATCTGAACCTCCCTTGGCGCAACTTGAGGCCATTTCCTCTTGTCCTATCGCTAGTTACTTGGCAGAAGAGACCAACACCCACCTCGCTACAACCTCCTTTCAGGTAGCTGTAGAGCGCGATGAGGTCTCCCCTCAGCCTCCTCTTCTCCAGGCTAAACAACCCCACTTCCCTCAGCCGCTCCTCATAAGGCTTGTGCTCCAGGCCCTTCACCGGCTTCGTTGCCCTCCTCTGGACACGCTCCAGCACCTCCATGTCCTTCTTGTAGTGAGGGGCCCTTTTTCCTCTCCTGTCCCTTTGTCTTGCTCCCTATTCCCCGTTCTTGTCTCTCCTTCCCTTTGTTCTGCCGCCCATCTCTGATCCCCTTCTTGCTCCATCTCTCTGCCCTGCTCCCTGGCCCTCTAAGTCTCTCTCTATTTCTCTGTCCCGCTCCCTGTCTCTCCCCCACCCTATTTTTCTGTCCTACTCCCTTTTCAGGTTCCCCCCCCGCTCTCACTTTGTCCTGCTCCCTGCCGCGGCTATTTCTCACTCCATCTCTGTCCTGCAGCCCAGTGCTGTTTTTTCCTTCCATCTCTCTGTCCTGCTGCCCAGCCCAGGCTCTTTTACCTCCTTCTGTGTCCTGCTCCCCGTCCCTTAGTTTTGCCTGTCTTTCCCTTTGTCCTGCCTCCCTGTGCCTTTCTTCTCTCTCTGTATCGCCCTGTCCTGCTCCCTGTCCTTGTCTTTCCCTGACAATCTGTGTCCTACTCCCTTTCCTTGTCTTTCCCTCTCTGCCCCCCATCCTTCTTCCTACCTTTCTTTTTCTTCTCTCTCCCCCTCTGTTCCTGCTGCTTCTTTTTCCACCTCTGTCCTGCTCCCTGCCCCTTTTTTCCTCTCGCTGTCCCTCTGCCCTGCTTCCTGTCCCCATCTTTTCTGTCTTTATTTCTCTGTCCCGCTGCCTGTCCCATCGTTTCTTGTTGTACTCCCCTGCCCCGTCCAGCTGGCTCTCCCTTTTATTTGTTCTCTCTTCCTCTTTTCTGCTTCTCAGTCCTCTTTTCCTCTTCCCCTGTCTCTGTCCTCCAGCCCGTTGCTGGCTTTTCCCCCCCTTCTTGGTCTCCATCAGGATCTGACCCTCTCTTTATTTCTCAGTCCCTTTGTCCTGCTCCCTGTCCTTCCTTCTCTTTCTCCATCTGGACGTCCTGCTCCCTGTCCCTGTCTTTCCCTAGCCCCCCCTTCCTTCTTCCTCTCCTTCCCCACGCCCATCTCTGCCTCTCTGTCCCGCTCCTTGACCCTACTTTTTCTTCCTCCATCTCTCTGCAGGGCTCCTCATCCCTATTTCTCTTGATTTCTCCAGCTCTCTAGCCTTTTCCCCATACCTTTCTTTCTCTCTCAGCTCCTCTATCTTTTCTCTCATCATATTTTTCTCTTTCTAGTCCACTGTCCTTCTCCCCGACAACTTAAGCTCAATGACCAGGTGTCCCTGGGCTCTGGTATTTCCTTAGCATTGCCCTAGGGAAGATCTGTGGTTTTAGGGCTAGGGATCATTTAGGAGCTGGTCTCCTTACGTAGGCAGCGGAGCTAGGCATAGTTAAAGCAGAGGTTGTTCTCAGCTGGTGCTCTGTGCGTCCTGTTGAAAGAGCAGGCTGTGGGCCTTATTTTGAAGGAAGGTTTCTTGTTCTGCGCTTATTGCTCCTCGGGACGCTGCACAGAAGTGGTGGTGGGGTCTGGAGAGACAGATGGGACCTGCTGTGATTCCTAGTAAATGTGAACTTGAACGAGACCAGACTGACTGCATATGGTTTTCTTCTCGGCTCCAATTCCAACCTGCGTGCTCGGCGCTAATGAAAAAAGAGAGCCTGAGCTGCAAATGAGCAGACAACGTCACTCACTTAGGTCACCGTGCAGTTGGTCTGTGATAAGGGATGTGTACTTCCATGACGGTGCTTTCGTGAACGTTCTCTGGTCTTGCCACTTCAAAGCCGTCCCTTTTTCCAGACATTTTAAGATGGCATTTCTTATTCTGGGGTTCAGGCTGGAGTTGGACTTAATGTTGAACAGCTGATATCATGGGCTCCGTAAAATGTGAGAGAGAACCCTGCTTTTTTTGTTGTTGTTGTTGTTTTCTAACACGCCCTAAACTTTGCTAAGCAAAGGGAGGAGTGGTTGCAAGAGTCTGTTCTTTGAGAGTGACGTATTCCTGTAGCGTGCCTGTCTTTGTATGGTGAAGGTTTCCTACCTGCAGTATGATTTTGCTGAGCTGTGAGGCTGTATTGGCGTAGCAAAGGTAAGAAGTGGCGTCTTTAAAGGTCATGAAACTGTAGCAAAACTAGCGGGAGAAGCTAGTTCCTTCCCTGCCAAAACTAGTAGCAAGTAAAAGCATTTGCAATTGGCTTTTTTATGCAATGTTCATACAGAGCTTTTGGTATTGATTGATTTTTGGGAAGCAAGACAGCAGTGAGGAAAGAAAACTGGGGCTTCTTCACCGTAGGCAGGGTTCAAGCCTTTGCGCTAGAACAGGTCTTCACTACAGTTTACAAAAAGAGAAGATGAGCTGTCTGTAAGGAAGGTTTCAGTAGAAGTAAGGCTAGATTTGCAGAATTTGCTCCTCCGTATCTGTTGCAAAAAAGAGATGACTTGGCAGTGTTTACATCTGAAGTGCATGCCAGTGTGTTAATGCAGGCCGTCGAGGTCTTTTCAGGGGTACTTCTGGACTGCAGGTTGCGTGCGTGGGGGGCACCATGTCCCAGGATGAGCCAGTTTTAGCTCAGAGGATGTGACAGAATGGCAACCATCTTTGTGGTGGACCCCTGTCATGGTTTAACCCCAGTCGGCAACTAAGCACCACACAGCCGCTCACTCGCCCTCCCCCCAGCAATGGGATGGGGGAGAGAATCAGAAGAGCAAAAGCAAGAAAACTCACGGGTAGAGATAAGAAGAGTTTAATACTTGAAATAAAATAATAATAGCAATAATAGTAATACTAGTAACAGTAATAATAGTAATACCAATAATACCATAATAATACCAATAATAACACCAATAATAATAATAATAATAATAATGATAATAATAATAGTAATCATAATAACAATAATAACAATAATAATAATAACAATAATAATAATAATTTGTAATTAAAACAACGAGAGAGAGAAAGAGAGGGAGAGAGGATCAAGAATAAGAACCCCAATCCTAACACTAACACCAAACCCTCAACCTAACTCGAACCCCTAATGCTACCCGTAAACCCTATGCATAACACTAAGACCTCACTCTTACCCTAACCCTAACACCGAAACCTAACCCTAAACCTGAACCCCAACCCTAACCCGAACCCTAACCCAAATGCTAACCCTAACCGTAAACCTAACCCTAACTCTAACCCTAACCCTACCCTAACCCTAAACCCGAACCATCCTAAACCCAACCGTAAAACTTATGCTAACCCTAAGCCTAACCCTAACCCTAAACCTAACCCTAACCTTAACCCTAAACCTAACCCCTAACCACAACCCTAACCTTAACCCCTAACCCTAACGTTAACCCCTAACCCTAATGCTAACCCTAACCCCGAACTCTAGCCCTAATCCCGAACCCTAACCCTAACCCTGAACCCCAACCTAACCCTAACCCCTAAACCTAACCCTAATGCTACCCGTAAACCCTACGCATAACACTACGACCTCACCCTAATACTAACTCTAACCGCAATACCGAACCCTAACTCTAACCCTGAACCCCAATCCTAACCCTAAACCCTAACCCTAAACTTAACCCTAACACTAACCCTAAACCTAACCCTAATGCTACCCATAAACCCTACGCATAACACTACGACCTCACCCTAAACCTAACACTGAACCCTAACTCTAACCCTTAACTCCAGTCCTAAGCCTAACTCTAACCTTAACCCTAAACCTACCCCTAAACCTAACACTTAACCCTAACCCTAACCCTAACACTTAACCCTAAATCGAACACTTAACCCTAACCCTAACCTAACCTTAAGCCTAACCTGAATCATAAAGCTCTAACCCTAATGCTAACCCTAACCCCGAACCCTAACCCTAATCCCAAACCCTAACCCTGAACCCCAACCCTAACCTTAACGTAATGACCCTAACCCTAACTCTAACCCTAACCCTAATGCTACCCGTAAACCCTAACTGTAACAGTAAGACCTCACCCTTATACTAACGCTAACCCCAATACCGAACCCTAACCCTAACCCTGAACCCAATCCTAAACCCTAACCCTAACCTTAACGCTAACACTAACCCTAAACCTAACCCTAACGCTACCTGTAAACCCTAAGCGTAACATTAAGACCTCACCCTAACCCTAACACTGAATCCTAACTCTAACCCTTAACTCTAATCCTAACCCTAACTCTAACCTTAACCCTAACCCTACCCCTAAACCTAACACTTAACCCTAACCCTAAGCCTAACACTTAAGCCTAAACCGAACACTTAACCCTAACCCTAACCTAACCTTAAGCCTAACCTGAATCATAAAGCTAACCCTAGCCCTAACCCTAACCCTAAGGCGAAACCTCACCCTAAAACAAAATCCTAACGCTAACCCTAAACCCAAACCGTAACCCTAACCCTAACATCAAACCATAACACTAACACTTTGGCAGAACACTAACGTTAAACCTAAAGGGAACCATAAAACTAACCCTCACATAACACCGAACCCCTAATTCTAACTGTAACCCTACTGCTAACTCAACCTCAAACCGTAATCTTAAGATATCACCATAACCCTACCCCTACCCCTACCCCTAACCCTAAAACTAAACCCTAACCCTAACGCTAAGCCTATCCCTAACTGTAACCCTACGCCCTAACCCTAATGCTAACCCTAACCCTAAAACGAAAGCATAACCCTATCCCTAACACTAAACCTGAACCATAATCCTAACCCCAACGATAACCCTAGGTCTAACCCTAACCCAAACCATAACCCTAACCTTAACCCCTAATCCTAATTTTAAGCCCTAACCCTGATGCTAATCCTAACCCCGACCCCTAATCGTAATCCCGAACCCTAACCCTGAACCCCAACCTGAACCCTAATGACCCTAACCCTAACTCTAACCCTAACCCTAACGCTACCCCAAACCTAATACCGTAACCATAACACCTCACCCTAAACCTAATGCGAAACCTAATCCTAAAATTAAACTGCAACCCTAACCCTAAACCTAATCCTAATACTTAATGCTAACCCTAACCAAAACTGAAATCCTAACCCATAAGCATAAACCCAACCGTAACCCCTAACCCTAACCCTAACCCTAACCCAACCCCTAACCATAACCCTACTGATAAGCCCTAACCCTAATGCTAACCCTAACCCTAACCCTAACCCTAACCCGTATCCCAAACTATAACCCTAACCCTGAACCCCAGCCCTAGCTCTAACCTTAACCCTAACCCTAACCCTAACTCCAAACCCTAATGATAAGCCCTAACCTTAATCCTAACTCTACACCAAACCCTAATCCATATCCCGAACTCTAACCCTAAACCTGAACCCCAGCCCTAACTCTAACCTTAAACCTAACACTAACTTTACCCTAACCTTAACCCTAAACCCTAACCCAAACCCTAACCCTAACCCTAAACCTAACCCTAACCCTAACCATAACCCTAAGCCCTATCCCTAACCCTAACCCTAAACCTAACCCTAAAATGAAATCCTAACCCGATCCCTAACCCTAAACCCAAACCATAATCCTAACCCCAACCCTATCCCTAAACCTAACGATAACCCTAAGCCTAACCCTAAACCTAACCCTAACCCTAACCTTAAACCTAACCCCAACCCCAACCCCTAACGATAACCCTAATGATAAGCCCTAACTCTAATTCTAAGCCTAACCCCAACCCATATCCCGAACTCTAACCCTAACCCTGAACCCCAGTCCTAACTCTTACCTTAACCCTAACCCTAACCCTAACCCTAACCCTAAACCCTAATCCTAAACCCTAACCCAAACCCTAACCCTAACCCTAAAACTAACCCTAAAATGAAACCCTAACCCGATCCCTAACCCTAAACCCAAACCATAATCCTAACCCCAACCCTATCCCTAACCCTAACGATAACCCTAAGCCTAACCCTAAACTTAACCCTAACCCTAACCTTAAACCTAACCCCTGCCCCTAACCATAACCCTAATGATAAGCCCTAACCCTAATGTTAACCCTAACCCTAAACCTAACCCTCACCGTAACACTAAGCCCTAACCCTAACCCTAACCCTAAACTTAATCACAAACACCTATAACTCATGCAAATGAGCAATATCAGGGCAGCAAGTCAGGTTCTTTAAATCCTTGCTTTCTCTCTTCCCTTCTCTCTTCTTGCTTTCTCTCTTCCGTTCGAGGAGATTTCCGTTCGAGGAAGCTTTAGCTAGTTTTATTATATTGTCTGTCTTAGGAGGAACAGCCACTTCTACTTTCCGCTTTGTCTTGTCAATTTTTGCTTTTGGCTTATCCTTCTCTTTTTTCTCCTTTTCAGACATCGGTTTGAAAACAATAGAATCTGCTTCCATAGGCTCATCTCTCACAGGGGTGGCATCATCTCTGCTTGGGACCATGAACAGGGAGTCCATTTTAACGTCTTCTGCTGGAACTGGCTCTCTTGGTTTTCTCGCACCTGCTAACAACTCAGCATTGGGAAATCCTTCATCCTCATCCCTTTTTCTTCTCTTTTCATGCTTATTTCCTTGGCCATCTCCCAGTGGATTTTTCACCTCCTTCTCTTTTGATTTTGTAGGATCCTTGATGCCATGGCTCTCTCTTTCAGAAGGTTTTTCAGGGTAATTTCCAGCTATATTGTGATTTTGGGGGCTCTGCCAAGCAGGATAATCCTCCCTACGTCCCCGAGCATATGGTGAATTCTCTTGTCTGGTCCCAGGTGGACCAAACCTACCTGGAGAAAAGTTCTCTCTGTTTACTGGAGGGTGAGGTTGAGCGCCAACAACATAGCCCTTGTAAAACTTTCCATGCCATTCTCTGTAGTTCCTTTCCCATTCCCTGTACCTTGCCTTTTCAAATGGATCTCTAAAGTCAAGAGATCTGCCAGAGTAAGCTTTCAGCTCATATGGTGGAACTTCTCTGTATCTGTTAAAATACTCCCTTCCTCCTTCCCCTTGAGGTATAGTCTGTTTAGTGGGAGACTGGCCTCTAAACACTGGAGACCTTGACCGTGAATGGCATCTTCTGTGTGGGGGTGACCTTGACCTTGAACGCTGATAACCGTGTGACCTTGACCTAGAACGATAGTTACGCCTCTTCCCTTTGCCTCTTCTTGGATACGGCGGCGATCGCGCGTAGGAACGAGAATGGGAACGACTAAATGATCGAGAGTAGGAGCGAGAGCGGGAAGAACCTGATCTTGATGTGGAGCAGGTAGACGAACTTGTAGAGTAAGGGGAAGCACTATAAGGAGACTTGGACCTGAAAAAAAACACAACACACAAGAAAAGAAATGAAGTTAATTCAAAACAGTCATTGTCCCCAATTTTTTTCCTCCCAAATTTGGTTTGGGTTTTTTCTCCTCTCCATACGCTTATGTCAAAGCTTCTTTCAGCTGCTGACATAATGCTACTGCAAATTGAGGAATTTGATAAAATTTTTCAATTCCATTTGTCTTGTTTTAGTTATGCATGTTTACTACCTGCAACGAAAAATTCTATTGGAAAAAACACTGTCATTTTTCCTTATGTCAGATGCACTTTAGTGTAACTGCAGTCCGATATGCTGTTGAAATACAAACATGAAAAACAAGGCAACTTCATTGAGCCAAATACTTCCTCCTCTTTAAGTCTCCGTTGTTCTCTGTAAAACTCCTCCCTAGATAAGGGAGGCCAATGGCATCCTGCCAACTTAAGCATTTTTCTCCCTGCTTTCTGTTCATTAGAGACTACGCTCATTTCCTGATCCTCATACTTGCCTTCCACATCCTCACCCCCAACAGTTCATTCAGTCTTCTCTCCTTATACTCGGCTTTGCACCTGTGGATGGAGGCTGCCCACACTTGAAAGAGACTCCCATCTCCCGTGGGCCAAGCGCCCACTGCTCCTCTGCCACTCCTTGATACACTTAATACATCACACTTCTGATCTTCCAAGTACTGCACAGATATTAACTAACCTTCTCTGGAACTTCTTTTAACTTCTTCCACATACGCTTCCTATGTTGTTGCCTCATCATGAGGTATTTGGCCTGGTCCTGTCCCTGAATTGTTGTTTTCTTGCTGACTGACTTGGAGATATCAGACAACCTGTGGGATGGATCCTGGTTTTTCTTTTGATTTACCTTTAAGATTTTATAAACACAATGCACTCTTACAATCTGTCTATAACAAACATATAGCGAAAGGAAGGACTAGCTTGACGCTGCAGTAATAGGTAAAACAGCCTCCTCTCTCTCCAACTGAGAGAAAGCGTCTTGGCTATGTGAGATGACTAAATTGAAGAAATGCAAAATTGTCATAAAAGAACAGTGTTGACTTTTCCAACCATTTGCTCATTCAGTATCAACTAAGTTGTTAAAAAAAAAATGTTGGAGGCTGATTCCTATTGGGAAATCAATTTCTTCAGCCCTATTCAGCCAGTAATGGAAAAGGTGGCTTTCCATCTGATCCTTTAATTATCTTCAATTTTTATAGGTAATTATGGTTTCCTCAAAAAGCGTTCATTTTTCAGAGTCCTGTTTTCAGTCATGTACCGGAGTTTTATTTTAAATAGCCTTAGTGGAAGCACAGATGCCCTTTGTAAAAGCCAATTCAAATGAAGCCATTTAAAAATTAATTACCACTTGGATTCTCCACAACTGTCTGTGCATACTTGCTTCATTATAAATCAGCTGTTGTATAAGTTATGCGTTATACAGCCTCTTTTAACAGGTGACAAGGAGTCATCTATTGAATTTCTGTAGAATACTTACACTTCCCAGCCTGGTCTGCCACCTGCTGAGCGAACTGGACTGGCTCTCATTGGATGACCTTTTGGAGTGGGGAGAGGAAAAAGAAAGAAATCCCATTCAGTTCCTCTGAAGGTAATTTTTTTAAAGAAATTCTGAAGTTACAGTTACTTACCAGTTGTGGGTATTGCTTGTCCTTGGGGGCCCAGAAGACTTGGTAATGCTGGTTGTCTTTGTACGGGAACCTGATAGACATCTCAAAAAACCATTAGTAGGCTTGAGTTCTGAAGGTTTGAACCAACTCTCCCGTGGAGAAGAATGTGGATTAAATGCCGAACTATCCGTTTGTTGCAGACCACAGTAAGTCACCAGAGTTGGCTATATCATTTTCTATGAGAGAAATGAATCCCACCTCTCCTTTGCCAGAGGGTAAATGTAAATTGCAGGCTCAGGGTAAAGTTAGTCTCCGAGTAACTACGTTTTATAAATGGAAGAAGTCTATGTTACAGCTCCTACAAAACGAGATCCATGACAGAAACACAGAAGTGCTACCAAGTGCGTTTTAAAACAGCCACTCGTGTCAGCACACAGCAGTATTTTCTTAGTTTATAGCAACAGGAAAACTTCAGTCTGTTTCACACATGGGATTTGATAAAAGTCAGAGGGGGCGGAAATCTCAGTCCAACAGCTACTTGTTAAATTTTGCAAGAAGCCTTTGAAACATAAACCAAAAGCAAAACGAGCTTTCAGAGAGAACGACTCCACTGCAAACACTACTGAAATGTTTTGCAGAAATACAGATTCTTAGCATACCACACGTTTAACCAACTTCCAGGGGCATGAACAGTAGGACCACCCTATTTTAATATTCAAAAGTATCACAGATTCTATGGTTAAGCACAATGACAGTGCTTCCTGCCCCGTAATTACAGATGCTGGCCAACTTGGTTGCATAGCCACTCAGACATGCACGCATGGTTTCTCTCGCTCACTTTTTGGCCAGTCCAATTAATTCCATACTTACGCATTAATAGTTGGTATTGCGTATTTTCCAGTGTTGGTCAGCATAGCACCCTTTGTATTGGGGTCTTTCACCTCCATCATGAAACTCCTTGGAATTCCTGTGCTCTTTAATTCTGGGAACAGGCTCAACATTTTTGTCCTGTTAAGAAAAGAAATGCAGACATATCTCCTTTTAAGACCCACACTTAAAATGACATTTCAATGATTATTTTAAGCAGCAAAAGCCTTTAATCCTCTCCTTTTACCTAGCATAAGGGTTGCTCGACTAAAATACTTATTTTCCTAAATGAATATAGCCAGGATGTTCCAAAGGCCTGAGCAGTGTTTTGAACTCATTCCATTCTTTGGCTTAAGTTCAGATTCTTTAAGGGTGAAATATCCCTTAGCTCACCATCCACTCAGAAAAGAGATACAAACCCGCTCCTCCTCCAAAGCGCAATTCAGAGCACAAATATTCAATAGATGGGGTCAACAGAAACATCTTGGTTTTACATGAAATACTAAAAACTGTGAACTGTCATTAAACAGAGTTAAAACCAGAAACATTTCCAGTAATATTGAAATATATAAAAATATGGATGAAAGTTCACAGAGCAAGATCTGTGGACATACTTAATGTCTATGACCTAGAAAAAAGAAAAGTTTACATTTATAATGCCAGGTTTCCCTTGGATTTTGAAGGGCTTTGCAACATTGCCATATGAACCTCTGTCTTTCACCCCAAGAGAAACAATTCTTAATATGAGTATTCATGGATTTGTTACGTAACTGCCAAGGTAAAAAAATGAAAAGCTAAGGAACACCAGAAGTCCCCCACAGTCTTACCCCATTTGTTGGGCAGTTCTTTATATAGTCGCCAGGTTTTCCGCAACGAAAGCAAGCATATGATGGTGGAGGTGGACCCCAGGGTTTCTGCATGTAACTAAAAGGGTTTGGGGCAAAGAAGAAAAAGGTATGCACGTGTCTCTCTCGTTAAAACAAACTTCTCTACAATTTTTCCATAATCTTCAAAGAACAGATTTGACATTATCAACACTTACTTGATTGGATCATATTCCTGGCAAGACTGTAGCATCATAGCCTTTATTTTATCTTCTTCGGAAGCACTGGCTTCAGCCAGATTGGCAGTCTGTTTAACAGGTAATTATTTGACACATACATTAGAAACACATTTAAGCCCACACTGCCAAAGAGAACACCACTCACCCAACCCTGTAAAGAGCAGCACAACGCCAGCTGAGGTTGCATGAAAACAGCTGCTTATATGAAACAGAGTTGTCCAAAAGATGTTCTGGGGAGTCCTTACATCATTACAGGCTGTTTATGTGCCTGTTAACCTACTTGAAAAGAGCATTCCTGGCCACTCAAAACTTAGGCTCTTCATGTTCCCCCCCACGAACTTCTTCATAGGAAGCAATTTAACTACAATAAGCAAAACCTGCAGTTTTTTCCAGTTGACCGTGTCCTTTTAACATACAAATTGTAATATAAACGTTATGCAGAACTGGATCTTCAAGTTATTGAAGGCAGCTGATTTTTTTAAAGTAGTATTTGTTCAAATGTTTTTATTACACGCTAGTACAGATACAAGCAGGGTCTAAGGGAGTGACTGTAAATGATTTGGACCCTCAAGCACCTATCATTCAGATCAACCACTCATGGTTTTGGTTTTAGATGCATTCATTCACAAAAGCAACCAGCTTGTTTCAGCATTTTGTTAAAGGGCTGTTTCATATACACAGCTTTTTCTCAACTGTAACATAATCCAGATCGACATCTATGAAATCATTTCCATTAACATTTACAGAAGACTTTACAGATACTTGACTAATTTGTTTGAACCCAAGCCGTTTACAAAACACATCCAAAACCCACAAGACATTACTAGGAATAGACCAAAATTCAATATGGCATTTAATGCATAATAAAACAGAAAACTTTTTACAACACATTGCCTCCATGCTAAGCCAGTCTGCACTGAGGAGATTAGAGTAAGGAACCGTTTGGAGCTGCTTTATCTTATGTTCCTCTATTTTTCTGAAATACTTACATTTTCTCAAAAGCTTAAATGTGTACACCACTTGGACAGTTTTTCACATTTTAGAGTAAAACTTCACCTGAGTTTACAGAACCAAGGACATGTTTAGGGACAGCGCTAACAGAGACCGATTTCTCCTGGTGGCTACCTTCCAAACTATTTTTTTTTTCTTACCAAATGTCCACAATTTAATTTCTGCAGTGAGAGAGGGAAGAAGTTACCAGTGGGAAGAGATTTTTCTTTCTGGGAAAGGAACTCCAGCCTTTATTTTCAGAAGAAAGAACTAGCTCCTCTGCGTTAAGCCCTGCCTTCTCTAATCTTTGTAACTTTAAAGACTAGTAATTTCATTGGCTAGCACTATGCCTTTTCACAAAGTGCAATCCCTAGTGCTTTCCCAGACAAAGTTACATGTTGTTGAGCAAAAAATGCAAGCAGTTCCATAGCAAAACATGGCATTACAACAGTTTCAGAAGGTCACGTTTGCTAATACGCCACACATACGCATCAGTATTTTCCTGTAAACAATTAGGTACATTTACACAATTTACACAGTCTGCGATCAAACAAATTAGATTGTGTTGTCCACTGTATATATACTACAGTGTATGAAATTGTGCAGCATTCAAAGCATGGATCTATAACTGTAGTGCCTAGAAATTCAAAAATAGCCATGCAGTTGTCCGTGTTCCAGAAACGCTTCTATTTTGGCTCTTGCAAACCCCCCCTGAAATGTCCGTCACTTACAGCCAATTAAACTCTTCTGTGAAAATTGTGTTAGTTTCCAATGCAAAATGAACGAAAAGTATGAAAAACGGTAAACAGCTTCTGAAGTGCTTCTTCTTTGTGTCTTGAAGATGAGTAATACTGCAACATTACGTTGCGGCTGATAAGGTCCTCCCCCTTCTATCTTCCCAAGCTGGCAACTACTCTTTACCAGGATAGTATCAAAATATACACACATTTTAAAGTTAAAAGAAATACTTTAAATTATTAAAAATTAAATTAAAGGTTTGTTCACATGACAACAGTTATCCAGCTATAGATCACAGTATAAGATTTAAAAATACAAAGCAAACACTTTTTTTTTAAGAATATATATGTACCTTAGTCAGCTGGGCCAGAGAAATAGATGCAGAAGAGTCATCAATCTGTTCACAAAAAATTAAACTCATATTCAAGTTCTACAATCAAAAACAGAGCAATAGTTAACCTCTACTGTAGTCTGACAGTCTGCACTATATCCTCCGAGTGTCACTGAAAGAGCCATTTCCAACCTAGTGTAGTTGGTATTTGTTCGAAACAAAGTCCAAACCTGTGACAGCTTAAGAGTGCCTGTGTGGTTAAGGAGAAGAAGCTAAACTAACCAAACCCGCTGGAGATCAACTTATTGCTCCAGAATATCTCAGAGAGGGACCCTTGTCAAATGCTCACAGCTGCTTAAAAGTCGAAGGGGTAAGGAAGCTATCAATTTTCAGCTAAAAAGGATTTTAAAAAAATATTTATTTGAGAAGGAAGCATCACTACAGGAAACTTCTTTTCAGTGTGGTTTGTAAACTAATCAGCCAAGTATTTCCTTGTGTTACTTATTTCTGTTTTAGCAGCAGAACGACAGTGTCTTCAAACCTGAAGAAAAACGCTGCCCCTTTTCCAAATGTAAATTCAAAGTGGCAGTATCCTAAAGAAAAGCTTAGCCTTTGGGAAATTAAAGCAGCATCCAGCCCTGAAGTCACCCAGATCCAAAAATGTACTGCAGGCGGAGGTTAAGAAAAATGACAGGGATTTTACCCTTTACAAATGCACCCGGCTCTAACCTTGTGCCAAAATTTGTACACTGGGTTTTACGTATTTTCATTTGCAGACAAACTATTAAACTAAACTGCTTCGTCTGATAAAGCGGAAAGGTCAAATGTAGAACTTTAGAATACCACTTTGTGTAGCAACGATATTTAAATTCACAGCAATCTATTAAAGACAGTTACGCACTCAGAGGGGCCCAAACAATATCACTTCAATTATACAGTTTCAGGAACAAATACCCAAGTCTTTAAGGACATGAAAAGGAAGCATTTAGCTGCACAGAACTGTCCTCAAAACGTGTGGGACGTGTTGGTTTTGGTATTTGTTTGAACCCCCAAGTCAAAAGTAAGAAACAGTACCAAGTTTAACAATAATGGTTTCTCAGTGGTTTTTGATAACGTTTTCAAAAACCATGTTCAGTTGTGCAAACCTTGAACCTACGTGATCTAAAAACGATTGTACATTATCTGTACAACACAAAGTCATTCAGGAAATAGTCTAGCATATCCAGTATGAAATACAATGCATTACTAGGCACAAACACCAATATTCACATGAGATAGAACTGTGCCAATGATGGCATTACTCCGTTTCTACTATGCTGAATCAAATACATTGTATTTACAACATATGCTATGTTTTACTGGAAAATCTATTCAGTTAATGTTTGGAAAATTAATCCAAGGCTACCTTAAGTGCAGCGTGCAGCAAAAAGTGTGAGATTGTGTTTTTACATACTGCTTTTGATGTTCCACTTACTGGCTCAGTTTGACTTCTAGAAGAAGAAATAAAGGTGATCAGAACTTCAAATACAGCACTTGTACCAAAAACAGAAAGCACTGAAAACAGATTATAAAACCTGAACGTCAAAACTTTATGTTCTGATAGTCTAGTGAATGTGGAAATTTATTCATATACATAAACCGTTCTCTCTTGGTACATTCAGTGCAACTAAAAAAACCCCCCAGAATCCCATTTCTACTTTGTCACAAATTACTCTAAGGCTTACAGATATAGAACACAACAGTGCAAGGGGAAGTCCTCAGATAGTTTGTCTCTGCTACGTAAGTATCAAAACCAGGAAGTCTGTACTACAGTTTTGTGTTCATAAATAATCAACCATCAAAATACGAAGGTAACTTTAGCCAATCTGTGTATCGCTAGTATTACAAATAGGTACCAGATAGAGTCCTTTAGTTTCTAAGAAAGAACAGCGATAGTCTAGACACTTCCAAGTGCACGTTTACTTAAGTGAAAAAAATCAGTCATCTGACAAATAACAACAATGTCAGCAGCATCATCTTTAGAACAGTGTTTCTCTGTGGAAGCCCAAGCACTGTGTTCAGATATCTTAGCCATGAAAGTGCCAAAACACTAAATGTGTTACATATGCTGTATGGACTATAAACAGTAGTAGAAATGTCACCTGAAAGCAGGTCCTAGGCCTTTGTGCGATTTAGGAGACCTGTGACAGAAAAAAAAGGTCTTGGTTGCCAGAATTTGCTTCAAGATAATCTTGAAAATGCTACGATATTTTAGGAAATATTTATTAAATTTGAAAACTTGCTGAGATTCCACATACTCATTGATCTGTATCTGCACGCTACTCGTCATGAATCAGCCATGCAACCATTGATATCGTTAACAAACAATTCACACATCATCCAAAGTGTCCCATGAGCAGAGGCAATTCAAAGGCTGCTGTGCAATTGGTGTACAAATAGAAAGGCACATGCTCCCTGCCACTGCTAGAACACCACCAGGCTCGCAATGACAGCCACGTACCTCCTGAAGTTGAGGAAGGACAAGGACATCCTTTAGATTACCACAGCATGGATTCTTCATACATTTACCTTCAAGAGCGTACTAAAAGGAGAGTAACGCATTTTTGAAGGCCTCTCCACCATTACAGCATACATTCATCATTCCCAAACATTCACCACTCTACCAGTTGTTTCTGCAATGTTCACAGCTGAAAGACTAGAAAGCTAATCTGCCTGGTTAATTTTCAACGCTAGAACAGCAGTGCCATTCCTTCCTTATCCCCTTATACATACAGGTATGTATCTGACCTTTGATGCTAGCAGCATCTATCCTCTCATTTTAGGGCAGCATTACAATACCAGGAGAGGGTGCCCGAAACAGAGGATGCACTGACAAGACAGCACTAAGCAGACATGTTTAAATTAACCCCCAAAACAAGGCCACGTTTATGAGCACAGTGCTGCGGTGTCCAGAATTACTAGAGAGTGCCTGAAAACACTGCAACAACTACTGCAGGAATACGCCCAAAGTTGAGATGCAGAGCCACATAAATTCAGGGTTTTTTGCTTGCAGATGCCTCGCGGGTACCGGGAGGCTGCTGTACTCTTTGTTCGAGACACAGTGTAACTCATCCGTCTACTTGATTTATTGAGAACCAACATTAGAAAGACATGGCAAAACCACAAGCTAATAATACCTACTAATTGTGGTGGAGAGACCTATCTTTAAGGCGGCTGGAAAACATGACCGTTCAAACAATGCTAATGTAGCTGATATAGAACTGGACGGTATGAATACATAAATGACAGCAGTAATCCTCTAGTCAGCATTGCATTGGAATAGCTGTAATTTTAATCAATACACCTGATTCTCTGTCCTCCGTAAATCTTAGGAATACAGAACCAAAACCCGGAGCACAGATACCAGCTTAGGGTAAAAACAGACGTAGCAAGATAACTAGTAACATTTGGTAATGTGCTAAACTGCTTACTGAGTTTCAAGTTGGAAAGGATTAACTATTCCTTCATCGTACTTGCACAAAAGGCAATACACGTTAGGATATTGTTCTTTTTCTCTTGCCTGAAACGGACATTGTCTTGAGGAAACGCATAGGAATCGCTTACGAATGGAACTTCTTGTTTGCATCGTTCGCCAACTGGTAAACGTTGGTCTTTCCTCTATAGCTAGTATGCAAAAAACCCAGATTCGGGGCGTAAGAATACCTGCCATATCCCCCCCAAATGCCAGAAACAGTCAAACACTGAGAACCAGACTCTTCTGAGATGGGAACAAAGTATGCGTTTACACTACAATGCGTATCTGTCTTTACTATAAAAGCCATAAAAGCAAACACATATAATAAGGAATCTCTGCACGTCGAGGAAACAGGATCTACAACTTGGGTCTCAGAACAACCAACCCCAAGAACAAACCCAATAGAATAATCTTAAAAGTTACCATGGTTGGAGTTCGAACCCCATGTCCCAGCAGGCCTAAAAATGTAAGTCCACTTTCGGACAGATACATTAAAATCTACCCCATGCCAACAAAAATTAACAGCAGCTTTAACAAGAAAGAATGCCTCTGTAAACTAATATCCATAAAAAAAGTTAACACACTGAAACCCCTAACAAAGAATACAATGCTTTATGGATACTTACATAACATCGGTTTTGCCGGTAGCTTTAACTCCTCCAACAGGGATTCTTCTAACAATTACCGATGAGTTCTTAGGAATCAGGGCATTCTCATCTGTGTATTCTGAAAACAACACAAATACAGAGAAAAACATCAGTCAATTTGTAAGAATGCATGTTCATATGTAATTACGTAGCACTTTGCAGAATCCCTTTACAGATACAAAAGCAAAATTTTATATGTAACATCACGCTTTTATCGTCTCAACACACTAACAGTATATTTCAAGAAATCTTGGGGTTTGAGAATCAAACACAAGCAGCAAAATCTTTTTCCTTTTTTTAAAACAGTTTGAATGCCAACAGCAAAATGGACTCAAAGGTCACTAAAGGAGAGTCTGCTAATGCACGAGGTTCTTTCCTGACCTAGCTTAAAGTTGCTTTTGCTTCCGTTAGGCTACAAAACCGATAGATCTTTGGAGAAAAACAAACCGCAGCAAAGTCTCACCTGCCTAAACCAGATTCTAAAGTCTGACTAGCTTGCCCTGCCACCAAACAGGCACTTAGCTAAAGCACGAGAACTCTGCGCCATTGCTTTCATAGCTGTTAACTAAAAACCAGTCACCTGTGCTGCCAGTGCTCAAGCCTGACAGAACACAGAAGAGAGCCTGCCGCCTCTGCCTGTTTCTTGGAGCTTAATCCATCAACAACCACACTTCTCAGCTGCTCAGGGCTTTACGTTTAAATGGAAACAGAACTGGCAGTGCTAGAATTTGGATCACAGACATTTTGGGGTTTTTTTGAGCTTGCTTTCACAAGTAGGGCAGAATTGGCTCAAACTCAAGTGGTATCTCCCCTCTTAAGCTAATCATCTAGTTTGAATTAACCAAAGGGACGTGAATTCGTTCGATCGATTCCCTTTTTGCAGAGCAGAGAGGCCCAAACGAAATTACTTAGGAAGACAGCCTTGAAAAGCCTTTCAGGAACAGCGTGTGCTTGAAGCTCTCCATGCTTTGCCTTGGCTTACACCCTGTTAGTCTTCTGAAGAGGAGGAAAGCCTTCTGACCTTTTACATCAGGCCCAAACAAAAAAACCAACTACCTGAGACACTTGGACTGAGTAAGCTTAAAATGCAAAGATCTCTCCATGAGAATGCTTTTTCTATTGTACTTACACAAGCTGGATAGGACTGAATATTTTAAAGCACTATCAGCAGGCATCCCCTGTAATCTGCCTACAGTTTTAAATATTCAAAGCCCTTACCTTTGCAGAGCGAATCAGAACAATGGTCTGAAAACCAAAGATACTGTATACCTCGTCAAGCCCTGTCAGGTGGCATCCCTAAGACCCCTAACCTTGTGCTGTTAAGGCTCTTCACAGACACTCTCCTGAAAATAGTTTAAGTATCTGTAGATAAACAGCAAGCTTTAGGTCCAACCACTTGAAAGGCTAGGGCTGAAGTTACAGTTACCGCAGTGTACATACTACTCTGTTTAAGTTTTAACACATGAAACAGGAAGAGGAAAAAAAACACTAGTACACATTTTAAAGAAAAGCCTGTTGTAAGAGTGTCACAGAACCACAGGGGGGGGGGGGGGGGAAAGAAATGTAATGTTTAAGGAATGAAAACACTTTACAAGTCTTTTTATTTCTGAAAAGTCACATCCCAACGTCTTTAATCACATTCAAACTTATCGAGATGGCAGATTACCAAACTGAAATATCCTACTAAGTAATACGAAACCATTATCATCTCTAAGAATCAAGCACCATTTGTTAGATTTAAAAGAATTTATGATGTCTCTAAGAACATTTCTTATGTATATCCACCATAAATGTTCTGCCATAAAACTTCAGTACTGTCCTGATACGGTTAACATGTAGTACAGGAAAAAAAAACACCGTTAGAAACGAATGATGAAATGATGCTCGATAGCATCTGAATGACCATGTCTTTGGTGTGGAAAAGAAGTTATATTAACAAGAAATTCCAAAGTATAGTTTAGATACGGAGAACACTCATGCGCAAGACGGCTTTCAAGGGTCTGCACAGATTTTAACTCACAGATACGCTCCTGATCCAAAATGTTGCTAGTGGGCAGTTTCTGCAACAGCCGCAAAACCCATTTTCCAATGCAGTGGAGTAAAACAAGTTGAAGTCAAAATTAAGTCACAAAATTCACCAAATCCACGTGGTTTCTTTTCTTCAAATTAGCCATCTCTTTTATTATTTCTATCACTTTCAGCTTTCTCCACCACATTTCAAAGAAATCTGGCAAGTTGGTTATTACAAGATATGCTCCCACATTTCCTTCTCATTTTACCTAGAAGAATTCCAGGAAACCAAAGCTTTTGTAAGCACCGTGTGTCACACATCAACCACGTACTCTTCTACGCCTAGCTCCATGTCTACAACACAGATCTGAAGGTAGTTGTCAGAACAGCAACTACAGAAGAACAGCTCTGTGAGGCCCCCAACACAAGTCACAGCTACCGATGGTGGCCGAATCGCATTATGGCTTCCCACCCCACTTAATGCCCAGCGCCGCTTGCCCTCCCGGTCCCGCCGCACGCTGGCGGGATGGGCCCCAGCCTGACTCACGCTACGTGGGGATGACCCACAAAGAGCAGAGCGCGGCTCCCACAGGCCACGGCCGACGCAGGGTGGTCTGCACCTTCTTTGATCTGGGCGTTGGTGATCTGCAGGTCGCAGCTGGACGCCTTCAGCTCCTCGCGGCCCATCATCTGGTGCTTGAGGTCACACAGGGAGATGTGGAGGCCGTTGAAGGTGACCATGTCATGGTTCAGCTTGGAGGAGAACTTGTAGTGGACGCACGACATGGTTGGGGCCAGGAGGTGCCTGCTCCGTGATGGCGTCTACCGCGGCAGACAGCGTCGCGGCCGCTGTGCCAGGTGAGGGCCCGCGGCGGTTCCTCCTCCACCGAGGAGGCCAGGGCAAGCAGCGCGGGCTGAGCTCGAGCGGGCCGACGGCGCTCAGAGGCTGCGGCGCTCCGCCATGGCCTTCCTGGCCGACAACCGCACGGGCCGCTGCGAGCGTGTCACTGTGCACACGCAACGGCACACTGCACCCCCCCCCCGCGCCTCACGTGACCCAGCGCATTATGACAAAAGGCCCGCGTCACGTGGGCGTGGCGGCCCCGCGCTCTTCATCCTAACACCAAGCGCCCCCGAGGGGAGGGGGGGCCCGTCAGCCCCGGGCCTGTCACCACCCCGGGCCGCTGGTCTCCCTGCTGTCCCCTGGCCTGTCACCACCCGGTGTCCTGCCACCCCCCAGGCCTGACACTGCCTGGTGTCCCTCCTGTCACCCCCCAGGCCTGTCCCTGCCCAGTGTCCCTCCTGTCACCCCCCTAGGCCGTCACCACCTGGTGTCCCTCCTGTCACCCCCCAGGCCTGTCACTGCCCGGTGTCCCTCCTGTCAACCCCCGGGCCCATCAGCGCCTGGTGTCCTGTCACCCCCCAGGCTGTCACCACCTGGTGTCCCTCCTGTCACCCCCCAGGCTGTCACCACCTGGTGTCCCTCCTGTCACCCCCCAGGCGGTCACCACCTGGTGTCCCCTCCTGTCAGCAGCCAGCCAGGGCAAGACAGCCTGGGGCAGATGCAGCGGGCTTGGCCGTGTGGTGCTCGGCTGCCCGCGGTGCAGGGCTGGCAAAGGGAGGGGACATCTCAGGGTGCTTGAGTGTATCTGGTGGCATTCATGGAAAGTTCAGTCAAAGCAGCCAATGACCACTTATGTTTATGGCCACAGACCAGTCCCCTGCCCCCATTTTTTAACTCCTCCCTCTCTGCCTTTAGCCCATCACTATTTTTTGCTTTCTCTTTCTCTGCCTCTCTCCCTGTCTGTAGTTTCTAATTCCTCCCTGTCTGTCCTATAGCCTGCTGCTATTTTTCCCTTTCTCTCCATCGCTTTCTCCTGCTCCCTCTCCTTCTCGTTTTTCTATCGCCGTGTCCTGCTTCCTGGCCTTATCTTAATGTTAGGGTTAGGGGCTAGGGTTAGGGTTAGGCTTAGGGTATCGTTAGGGCTAGGGTTAGGGTCGGGGTTAGGATTATGGTTCGGGTTTAGGGTTAGGGATAGGCTTAGGGTTTCGTTTTAGGGTTAGGCTTAGGGCTTAGGGCTTAGAAGTAAAACTGTCCCAAGCACTTACGCCTCCATCAAGGACCACATGCTCTGAGGCTTGTGATGACTGTTGGATGGCTTTCCCTCCCCCCGATGGAAACACCTCTCAGTTCTCTGTGCTCACACCAGGGAAGGAAAGGCAATACACCCCCATATCTAAAGGCATGGCACTCCAAGCAAAGGTAACGTTTCGTTTCTTTAGATGAACTGCCTGGCCAGTTACAACACCTGCTTATACTGACTTCATCCACCCTTACCCGCAAAAAATTGTGACAGGCTGCGTCAGCGTGGAGAGTCAGGTGAACTTTGACGCGCACACTGCTACCATAGGACTGGATTTTTAACCTATTTACATTTATCCGTCGCTTTGAAGCTGCCCAAGGGTCAGCATGCCCTTGCTACTGGAGGTTCTTGCTCTGTGCAGGCACTAAGGAAGACATTTCTGGTGACAGATTATTTCTAACGGGTAAAGCACAGCAGAACACACTGTTTATGAGCTGCTGAGAATCGTCCCCCAGGCATAGCAGGAACAATGGCAAAGCTTGTATATTTAAGATGCATTTGAGTTACATTACCATTAAAATACACCACCACCACACAGTGCTCTAGACGGAAGGCTGACATCAGTGTACAAGGACAGTCCCTTCTGGACATCTCGCTCCTGGGTAGAAATCCTAGAGACTTCCTTTAAGGACAGAAATCCAAAGAGCTACAATAAGCCTTTTAAATTCAGCACAGCAAACAAAAAGCAAACAAACAAAAAATGACAGGAAACCCCTGAGGCACTGATGAGGAACACAAGGTCTCCCCTTGAGTCCACTACCCCTCACAAGACTTACTCAAAATTACTCAGTTGCTTACTCAAAAGCAATAACCAACAAGCCATGTACCCTTGGGGAAGCCCTTGTCCTTCTGTGCCGCTGGTGGCATCCCACCATTTCTTTGGGAGTCCACACAAATTCAGAAGTACACTTAGTCCTCCGGCAGTCATTACCTATGGACCCGAACTCCTCCCACACCCCAGAAGTGGCTGTCGGTCGTCTGGCAGTCATTCTCCACAAACTGCAAGCCCTCCATACCTAACCACCTCCCTAGTGACTCAGTGGAAATGAGCTGGACCACAAGAGAAGTGACACTGCCCGGCCCGGTCACACAGATTAGACCACAAACGGTGGTTACAAGACAGAAAATGCAACACAAACCACAAGGACAGCAAAAAAACAAGCAGAAGACACGTCACACAAAAACCAAAGACCCCTATCCAAACCCTAAAAATGCAAGCAAGCTACAAAAGGACTTTCCAAAAAAAAGACCACCCAGAACACAACATAAGGCAAAACCAACCCAACCCCAGGAACCCAGCGCTTGCAAACCCAGATCCTGACCATAACAATAACATGCTTTAATCCTAAGTCGCGTAAACTCCCATAACCCTCAAACCCCATAACCCTAGCACGCTGGAACCCTAGCGCCCCATATCCCTAGCACATTGTAGCCCCAAGATATCAAAACATTGAACACAAACTCCCTGGAGGTCTCTCTCTTCAGGTGGCCCCAGATCTCAGACACCACAACTCTGAAGTGGGGGTGCCCACCGTGCCCAAGTGGAAGATCCACCAGGACAGCACCAGCATCCATCTTCACATCATCCGTCACGCCCTGAAAAAGTGCCCAGGCTGGACACTCCTGGGGAGAAAGGCGGAGGCACTCGGAGACTTTGAACCGGCCAGCCATGGCCACAGGGCTTCAGCTCATCATGTCTGTGTCAGAGCCACCAGGCAGGTGACCCCGTCCCCCCTGCGAAGACCCCTTGGGGTAGCCGTACCCAGCACCAGCTGGCTGGATACGGCCTTTGCTCTCTGGGGAGGTGCTCCCTGGGCGCAGGGTCTCTCACGGGGGAACTCACAGCTCACCTGGGCTGCTCTGCGGCCACCGGACGCCTTTGCTGTCAGGTGGCTCTCAGCACCTCTCTGCCAACGGCTGTCACCTCCCTGCGGGACGCTCTCCAGCGCACGGTCCGTCTCCACTGGGTCTCCCTGGGGACAAAGATCGGAAGGGAGGGATGGGGTTTGCTCTGTCCCCGTTCCCAGGGTGCTTCAGGAGAGACCTGCCACCCCCAAATGAGCTGTCTGACGTGGACACCACAGACCAGCTGCAGACGTGGGTCAGCACGGTGGCGGGGAGTGGGCAAGATGTCCTGCGGAGCCCCCGGCGCTGGCAGAAAGCAGAGCTGGAGACAACGGGGAGAAGCCCCAGGCAGCCGGCAGCTGGCGGTGGGGCCTGGCAGGGAGCAGCGCCCGCAGAAATGCCCGGCTCCTGGAGCCTCGGCCCCAGGGCTGCAGCCTCGGCACCTCCTGGGGCTTCGCTGGGAAAAACCAGGCAGGGGTGACCCTGACAGCCCGCACACGTACCTGGCCCCGGGATCTGGCAGCCTGTCCCTGTGCCCATCGCTGCCACGGCATCCAGGAAGCAGCGCCCCAGCCCTGGCGTGGCCCTGAGCCGCCTCTCAGGCCAGGCAGCAGGAAGCCGCGCCCCATGGCATGCTGGGAGCTGTAGGCCCGGGGCACGGGCTGCCGGGCGGCCATGTTGGTTCCCGGGGCATGCCGGGAGCTGTAGGCCTGGGGCACGGGGCTGCTGGGCAGCCATGTTGGTCTTGGGAGGTGCGGGCTCTGCTCCAGCTGCGGCCCAGCTGAGGTGAGGACAGGCACGCAGGTGGAGCTACCGAAGAGGAAGGGAGGAGAGGACAGACGGACAGAGAAAGAAGTGCTTGAACTGTAACATTTGCCTGGCAGTGCCGAGAGCGGGAGCTGCGGTGAGTCCCAGCCCCTCGGGGCCGTGTCACCCCTCTTCTGCATCGCAGTCCCTCCCAGCCCCCCCCTCCCATTTCCCTCTGTGTCATTTTTTTCACTTCCCCATACCTCTCTTCTTCTATTGCTGTGTTCTGCTCCCCGTCCTCTCTTCTCCAAGTCCCTCTTTCCCTGTCGCTCTACCCGCCCCTGTCTTTTTCTTGCTGCCCCTCCCTCCTGCTCCCTGTCCCTCTTTTTGCCTTCCTCTGTCTCTGCCCTGCAGCACATTGCTGTTGTTTCTTCTCTGTCTCTTTGTCCTGGTCTGCATCCCGCTCTGTTTTTCACAGTCTCTCTGGCCTGTTCCCTGTCGTGATTTGTCTCTCTCTGCCTGTATGTCCCGCTCCCTGTCCTTGTCTTCCCTTCTCCCTCCTTCTGCTTCCCTCTCTCTCTGCCTCCAGCCCCCTGCCCTGCTCACTGTCACTGCGGTTTTCCATTCTGTATCCCACTGTCCCTGTCCTTCTTCCTGTTCATCTCTCTTCTGTCTCTCTCTGCTGCTCCCTCACCCTTCCCCTCCCCGCTTCCTCCATCTCTCTGCAGGGCTCCTGAGGCCTCTCTTTCTTTCCCCATCCCTCTGTGCTGCTCACTGTCCCTGTTTCTCTCTTTCTCTCCGTTGTTATTCTTGTCTGTCATTCTGTCCTTCTCCCTGCCCCTATTCCTTTTTACTCCCTCTCCTTTCTTCTGCCCACCGCAGGTTTTCTTGCGATCTCTGTCCTGCCCCTAGCCCTTAGCTCTCTCTCTCTTCCTGCCTCCGTCTCCCTCTTTCTGCCTCTCTTCCTCTTTTCCTGCTGCTTCTTTCTCCATCTTTGTCCAGATCCCTGTCCTTTTTTTTCTCTTGCTGTCCTTCGGTCCTTTTTCTCTTTTCTCTCTTTCTCTCTGTCCCATTCATAGAATCATAGAATCATAGAATCATACAGGTTGGAAAAGACCTCTAAGATTATCGTGTCCAACCGTCAACCCAACACACCATGCCCACTAAACCATGTCCCTAAGGGCCTCATCTACACGTCTTTTAAATACCTCCAGGGATGGTGACTCCACCACTTCCCTGGGCAGCCTGTTCCAAGGCCTGACCACTCTTTCAGTAAAGAAATTTCTCCTAATGTCCAATCTGAACCTCCCTTGGCGCAACTTGAGGCCATTTCCTCTCGTCCTGTCGCTAGTTACTTGGCAGAAGAGACCAACACCCACCTCGCTACAACCTCCTTTCAGGTAGCTGTAGAGTGCGATGAGGTCTCCCCTCAGCCTCCTCTTCTCCAGGCTAAACAACCCCACTTCCCTCAGCCGCTCCTCATAAGGCTTGTGCTCCAGGCCCTTCACCAGCTTCGTTGCCCTCCTCTGGACACGCTCCAGCACCTCCATGTCCTTCTTGTAGTGAGGGGCCCAAAACTGAACACAGGATTCGAGGTGCGGCCTCACCCTTCCCTCATTCCCTGCCCCACCCTTTCTCACTAACCCCCCCTGTCCAGCTGGCTGTGCCTTCTTTCCTCTCTCTCTCGCTCTCTAGTTTTCCTTTCTTCGTCTCTCTGTCCCACTGCCCATCACAGCTGGTTTTGTCCTCCAGTGGTGTCCTGCCCCCTCTTCCTTTTTTCTCTCGCTGTCATTCTGGCCTCTTCTTTTAAATTCCTCCATCTCGGTCCTGCACCCATCACTGTTTTTTTCCTCTCCTGTCCCTTTGTCTTGCTCCCTGTTCCCCGTTCTTGTCTCTCCTTCCCTTTGTTCTGCCGCCCATCTCTGTTCCCCTTCTTGCTCCATCTCTCTGCCCTGCTCCCTGGCCCTCTAAGTCTCTCTCTGTTTCTCTGTCCCGCTCCCTGTCTCTCCCCCACCCTATTTTTCTGTCCTACTCCCTTTTCAGGTTCCCCCCCCGCTCTCACTTTGTCCTGCTCCCTGCCGCGGCTATTTCTCACTCCATCTCTGTCCTGCAGCCCAGTGCTGTTTTTTCCTTCCATCTCTCTGTCCTGCTGCCCAGCCCAGGCTCTTTTACCTCCTTCTGTGTCCTGCTCCCCGTCCCTTAGTTTTGCCTGTCTTTCCCTTTGTCCTGCCTCCCTGTGCCTTTCTTCTCTCTCTGTATCGCCCTGTCCTGCTCCCTGTCCTTGTCTTTCCCTGACAATCTGTGTCCTACTCCCTTTCCTTGTCTTTCCCTCTCTGCCCCCCATCCTTCTTCCTACCTTTCTTTTTCTTCTCTCTCCCCCTCTGTTCCTGCTGCTTCTTTTTCCACCTCTGTCCTGCTCCCTGCCCCTTTTTTCCTCTCGCTGTCCCTCTGCCCTGCTTCCTGTCCCCATCTTTTCTGTCTTTATTTCTCTGTCCCGCTGCCTGTCCCATCGTTTCTTGTTGTACTCCCCTGCCCCGTCCAGCTGGCTCTCCCTTTTATTTGTTCTCTCTTCCTCTTTTCTGCTTCTCAGTCCTCTTTTCCTCTTCCCCTGTCTCTGTCCTCCAGCCCGTTGCTGGCTTTTCCCCCGCTTCTTGGTCTCCATCAGGATCTGACCCTCTCTTTATTTCTCAGTCCCTTTGTCCTGCTCCCTGTCCTTCCTTCTCTTTCTCCATCTGGACGTCCTGCTCCCTGTCCCTGTCTTTCCCTAGCCCCCCCTTCCTTCTTCCTCTCCTTCCCCACGCCCATCTCTGCCTCTCTGTCCTGCTCCTTGACCCTACTTTTTCTTCCTCCATCTCTCTGCAGGGCTCCTCATCCCTATTTCTCTTGATTTCTCCAGCTCTCTAGCCTTTTCCCCATACCTTTCTTTCTCTCTCAGCTCCTCTATCTTTTCTCTCATCATATTTTTCTCTTTCTAGTCCACTGTCCTTCTCCCCGTCAACTTAAGCTCAATGACCAGGTGTCCCTGGGCTCTGGTATTTCCTTAGCATTGCCCTAGGGAAGATCGGTGGTTTTAGGGCTAGGGATCATTTAGGAGCTGGTCTCCTTACGTAGGCAGCGGAGCTAGGCATAGTTAAAGCAGAGGTTGTTCTCAGCTGGTGCTCTGTGCGTCCTGTTGAAAGAGCAGGCTGTGGGCCTTATTTTGAAGGAAGGTTTCTTGTTCTGCGCTTATTGCTCCTCGGGACGCTGCACAGAAGTGGTGGTGGGGTCTGGAGAGACAGATGGGACCTGCTGTGATTCCTAGTAAATGTGAACTTGAACGAGACCAGACTGACTGCATATGGTTTTCTTCTCGGCTCCAATTCCAACCTGCGTGCTCGGCGCTAATGAAAAAAGAGGCCCTGAGCTGCAAATGAGCAGACAACGTCACTCACTTAGGTCACCGTGCAGTTGGTCTGTGATAAGGGATGTGTACTTCCATGACGGTGCTTTCATGAACGTTCTCTGGTCTTGCCACTTCAAAGCCCTCCCTTTTTCCAGACATTTTAAGATGGCATTTCTTATTCTGGGGTTCAGGCTGGAGTTGGACTTAATGTTGAACAGCTGATATCATGGGCTCCGTAAAATGTGAGAGAGAACCCTGCTTTTTTGTTGTTGTTGTTGTTTTCTAACACGCCCTAAACTTTGCTAAGCAAAGGGAGGAGTGGTTGCAAGAGTCTGTTCTTTGAGAGTGACGTATTCCTGTAGCGTGCCTGTCTTTGTACGGTGAAGGTTTCCTACCTGCAGTATGATTTTGCTGAGCTGTGAGGCTGTATTGGCGTAGCAAAGGTAAGAAGTGGCGTCTTTAAAGGTCATGAAACTGTAGCAAAACTAGCGGGAGAAGCTAGTTCCTTCCCTGCCAAAACTAGTAGCAAGTAAAAGCATTTGCAATTGGCTTTTTTATGCAATGTTCATACAGAGCTTTTGGTATTGATTGATTTTTGGGAAGCAAGACAGCAGTGAGGAAAGAAAACTGGGGCTTCTTCACCGTAGGCAGGGTTCAAGCCTTTGCGCTAGAACAGGTCTTCACTACAGTTTACAAAAAGAGAAGATGAGCTGTCTGTAAGGAAGGTTTCAGTAGAAGTAAGGCTAGATTTGCAGAATTTGGTCCTCCGTATCTGTTGCAAATAAGAGATGACTTGGCAGTGTTTACATCTGAAGTGCATGCCAGTGTGTTAATTGTGAAAGACTGAATTATAGAACTTTTGTCTCAAAGACTGCTTATCTGGGCGAGGGTTCCTTTGGCTGCTGAATATGATAAGATCAGCTGCAAGGTGTGAAAGACCTGGGCGAGGTTTCCTTTGGCTGCTGAATATGATAAGAATGGCTGCAAGGCCACAGAGATCTCCGGCTAGCAAGGTGTGAAAGATCTCCGGCTGGCACGTGCTTGGACAGTCAAGACTCAGGAATGCGGAGACGTGTCGTTGCCATGGAAACTGCAGCCCTCAAACGAGAACAAAAGGGACTGCCAAGAGGACCCCGGCGCGATTGCCGACCCCGCCGAAACACCGCGGACCCCGGAGCGACCGCCCACCGCTGAAACACCGAGAAACTTGGACTCCCGGGACGCCACGGATCCATGGTGGGGACTATTCTTGCAAATCTATCCTGAATGCCTGCTTGACTTCTGTCTTTTTACTCTATTCTATCCTATCGCTACTAATTTTCTACTTTTGATATTAAAAGTTGCTGTTTTGGGTATACGGCATTTGATCTCGTTTTGTGTCTTAATCTCGCTCTTGGGATCATATCGAAACCTCCCCCGACATCGGATCGGGACATTAATGCAGGCCATCGAGGTCTTTCCAGGGGTACTTCTGGACTGCAGGTTGCGTGCGTGGGGGGCACCATGTCCCAGGATGAGCCAGTTTTAGCTCAGAGGATGTGACAAAATGGAAACCATCTTTGTGGTGGACCCCTGTCATGGTTTAACCCCAGTCGGCAACTAAGCACCACACAGCCGCTCACTCGCCCTCCCCCCAGCAATGGGATGGGGGAGAGAATCAGAAGAGCAAAAGCAAGAAAACTCACGGGTAGAGATAAGAAGAGTTTAATACTTGAAATAAAATTATAATAGCAATAATAGTAATACTAATAACAGTAATAATAGTAATACCAATAATACCATAATAATACCAATAATAACACCAATAATAATAATAATAATAATAATAATGATAATAATAATAGTAATCATAATAACAATAATAACAATAATAATAATAATTTGTAATTAAAACAACGAGAGAGAGAAAGAGAGGGAGAGAGGATCAAGAATAAGAACCCCAATCCTAACACTAACACCAAACCCTCAACCTAACTCGAACCCCTAACGCTACCCGTAAACCCTATGCATAACACTAAGACCTCACTCTTACCCTAACCCTAACACCGAAACCTAACCCTAAACCTGAACCCCAACCCTAACCCGAACCCTAACCCAAATGCTAAGCCTAACCGTAAACCTAACCCTAACTCTAACCCTAACCCTACCCTAACCCTAAACCCGAACCATCCTAAACCCAACCGTAAAACTTATGCTAACCCTAAGCCTAACCCTAACCCTAAACCTAACCCTAACCTTAACCCTAAACCTAACCCCTAACCACAACCCTAACCTTAACCCCTAACCCTAACGTTAACCCCTAACCCTAATGCTAACCCTAACCCCGAACTCTAGCCCTAATCCCGAACCCTAACCCTAACCCTGAACCCCAACCTAACCCTAACCCCTAAACCTAACCCTAATGCTACCCGTAAACCCTACGCATAACACTACGACCTCACCCTAATACTAACTCTAACCGCAATACCGAACCCTAACTCTAACCCTGAACCCCAATCCTAACCCTAAACCCTAACCCTAAACTTAACCCTAACACTAACCCTAAACCTAACCCTAATGCTACCCGTAAACCCTACGCATAACATTACGACCTCACCCTAAACCTAACACTGAACCCTAACTCTAACCCTTAACTCCAGTACTAAGCCTAACTCTAACCTTAACCCTAACCCTACCCGTAAACCTAACACTTAACCCTAACCCTAACCCTAACACTTAACCCTAAATCGAACACTTAACCCTAACCCTAACCTAACCTTAAGCCTAACCTGAATCATAAAGCTCTAACCCTAATGCTAACCCTAACCCCGAACCCTAACCCTAATCCCAAACCCTAACCCTGAACCCCAACCCTAACCTTAACGTAATGACCCTAACCCTAACTCTAACCCTAACCCTAATGCTACCCGTAAACCCTAACTGTAACAGTAAGACCTCACCCTTATACTAACGCTAACCCCAATACCGAACCCTAACCC